>NC_134484.1:34710743-34898873 GCF_040206685.1 Ascaphus truei
TACATTTTCGCTTTACATACATGCTCCGGTCCCATTGCGTACGTTAATGCAGGGTATGCCTGTACATTATAATGAACCAGAGAGATACAGTAATATCAGTGAACTATATTAAGTGGGAAAGTCATGTCAGAAGGAAAGACAAGAGGGGAAGGAAAGTCATTTTATAATTTTGTGTTTTAACTCCACCTCCTTTTACTCAAAGCATGTAACAATATCCTGTCTCCCTTTCATTAAGAAAGTATTTCAGACATAAGGGAGGCAGGGATATTGAGACTTGGGAAGCAGTGGCCAGTGTAGAGGGGCCCGTCCAGGAGCAGATGTCAGCCAGCTGGAAACCGTAGATCAGTGTGTAGGATTTGGAAGTGGACATTTCACAATGCTTGCTGTTTCCAAGATTCCTTAAAACAATAGGGGTTTGGTGAGTTAAAAAAAATGGACTAAAACCCTACACTTTACAGGAAACCGAAGAGATTAAAAACATATCTGAGCTGCTCCACATGCCACACACAATCTCCCTGTATGGGACAGTATTAATGGACATGTAAGCTTTTGCTGGGCTTCCTTCTAGGCCATGAAATCAATCTATACGTGCCTATTCACATATGTATATGTAGCCCTTTTTCTGAACCCTCCCAAAGGAACTACTGGTCGCTGTACAACACCTGCGGCTCCAGGAGATCTGAGCCTCCGCTAGCTGGGAGCCTGGGGTAACACTCATACACTTACTTAGCGCAGCGCCTCCACTTATCCAGGATCCCCGTGATGTGAGATTCCCCTGGGCAAGAAATACATACATACACATGTAATGCAAACAACTTTACTGTATTAACGATAATGCAGAGTAACCTTATCACTCTATAATGCAACATATAAACTTAGTGGCCCAGCCACTCCCATCAGGAGTAATGTGTCCGTCCCCTCACCGCGTGCCCCACACACCGTGTCCATGTATGATACTATATGGTATAGGCTCAGTCTTGTAACCACTCACTCAGTGTTCCTACAAAGAGTTTAGCCTAAGGCGGGATCAGCGCCTGATGACCGGTGTTGGTGCACTTGATGATATAATACCTTCCGGTCACGGCGGTGACCGGCAACAACTTCACAAAGGGTCAGACGCCTCCAACACGTAGCCTCCAGATATCACGGTGTCCAGCCGTCTGGTCCAAGATGACTGCAACCACCGCAACTCTGTGCTTTGTCCCTAACTGGTACTCAGTAAGGGGTGATGCTCGCTCTCACGATAGGCCGTCCTACAGCACAGCAACCTTGAATGGCTTTTGGGAAACTTCTAGGGCCTACGGGGTAGCCTATCCTATGCAGGCGGGTCACTGACCCCCTGCACCCACACTACCTCTCCCGTACCCACCCTGGTCCCCTCTGGCTAACTTCTCCCTAAGCTCTGCAGCAAACACACTGCACACACACTCAACCTGCAGCAACCCACTGCACTGCTCACACTGTGCCTACTTGTCAGCGCTCACAGCACTACCAGCCGTGACACTGACAAGACTGCACCCTCACACACCTAAGGGCAGAGTCCCTAACCTATAGGCCCTCCCTCAATACCTACCCCCTACCCTGGTGGGGATTGGAGCCTGCCTGGGATCTGGGGAATTACCTTACCTGGTGTAGGAGCCACTTGCTCCCTACACTCTTCCTCCCCCTTCCTGCTCCCAGCTTCAACTGCCAAACGTGGTCCCCGCAACATTGTAGCCTTCCTCCACAGGAGAAGCTGCAAAACCCTATTTGCTGGCTGGCTGCACGTGATGTGGGTGAAAGGGCAATCCCCAGAGGCTGCTGGGAATTGTAGTCCACTCAGGACCTCTTTAGCATTGGGACCGCGTGAGCTACCCTTACTGTGCCTGCGCGACCAATGCGCACGCTCGCGCAGCCTGTCATGGCGGCCCCCGCTAGCCGGGTGCGCCGCAGAGCCTCGGAGCGCTACATGGGGGGTCTCTGGGGCTGAAAAGAGACCGGGGTTACATATATATATATATATATATATATATATGCAAATATATATATATATGCAAATATAACTGTATGCTCATCTGCATGTCTTAGACAGGTCTGCAACCCCGCCTTTCCCCATTATCACCCAGCATACAGCACTTCTACTGCAGCAAGGGATTCTGGGAAATGACATGCAAATGAGCACACAGTGTCACTTTTTGCCTCAATAACCATTTTTAATCTGGGAAATGACATGCAAATATATATATATGTAGCGGTCATGTAAAATGGCTACAGTCATCTCTCCTGCTGACAGTAAGGCCTGGTAAGTTGTGGGCATGCCAGCAGTAATTATGGAGGTTTGCCCTCACACCCTGGTGGGGTGCCCTGTGTATGGATGGGAGTGGTCACAGGCTCTGACTCCATGGTTAGTGATGTCAGAGGTGTGTCAGTCCCAGAGTATACATAAGGCACAGCACTGTGTCTAAAAGTTAGTTCTGGGGAGTTCTGCTAAGTGGAGGAGTAGAGTTATGTTACAGTAGCTGAGTAAGAAGACTGTGTCCAGGGACCTGGCACAGGTTAAAGACATCCCGGCTGGGATAGGGAATCCCTATTAAAGGAGAATTACACCTTTCAAAGGGAAGCACTGAATGATCATGAGTGGCTAGAGAAACGACTGCGAGGGGCAGTCTTCCGCATCCCCCCACGAGAATACCCCCGATGTCCGTGCCGACCGTGGTACGGACCACCGTGATGATCCCAGGGCCTTGTCCCAGAGCCCACCTCAAGCAATAAAGATGCTCTTAATCACACACCCTCTCGTGTACATGTGTGGAGTGATTGTACAGAGAGAAGCACCACAGAGGAGTTCCTCGCCAGGACCATCCCCAAGTGACCGAAGGGACCCTGATGAGGTGGAGGCGCTGCACTGGAACTAGGTAGGACTCTGCACACTACCTCAGCTGCCTGTCTGGACGGGTTCTCCCCACACACCATCATGCGGGAGACTCAGGAGTCCTGTTGCCAACAGGTGCACCACCAGACACTATCACACTGTAATGGGGACCGGTTAGACCACAGGGGCCAATGTGAGATTGGGTGGGTCAGGCCGGTTCACAAAAACCGTTACATTTGGAGGCGCTGCTGAGAGCAGATCTGTCAACAGGACAGGCTCTAGCTAGGCACACTGGGAAACAGGGAGAGTGTCTGCTGCCACTCTGTGCTGCGTAGGGATGGACCTAGGGGTGGTCAGGGGCTGACAGGGTATTGCCAGTTCGCAGGGACGACCTAGGGGCCTGAAAGGAGTGAGGAGTTTGGAGCCGGGCTATAGCTGACCGAGTCACTTTGAGGTAGTGCTAGTTGGTAGGATGCCAGAAGGGATAGCCTGTTAACGTGGTCAGGAATCCTGGAGAGGGTCTGCGCTAGGCTGACCAAGAGAGGTAGACGCCCCAAGTACTGCATGGCAGAGCCAGAGTACTCTAGCCCATTCCAGACACTTACCATAGGGAGCACAGACTGGGAGGAAGGAGTCACAGCAGACACTGAGAGAGTGAGCCTAGCCTGAGGTAGTGCAACATGAGTCCAGCCTAGATCAGGTACACATGTGGTGGTGCATCTGAGCGAATCTTTATTGTACCGGTGTGGTGGCTGCCCCGCAGAGCGGAGCCCCATGTACGATAATTGGTACGAGAGCGTGACAACCCAAGGAATGGAGGATCCGCGTGGTGCGGAGAGCCCAAAATGGCGATCAGAGGCTGATGGGGAAGGCACCCGTGGCGTGCGCCCCACTGAAGAGCAAACTGTCGCTGAGCTGTCTCTAACTAATCTGCTCTGGAGTGGAGCGAAGGCTGTGGCTGCCCCGGTTTTGTCCTGTCTGGGACACCGAGGGGCCACCCTTGAGGAGTGTGAGGACATTGTGATAACTGGGGGGGAACCCAGCGAGGAAAGCAAACAAACTGACATTTCAGGCTTAAAAGCTATCCAAAATGGCGGCTCACGCTTGCTAGGGAGACCGCGTGGGCCAGTCGCAGAGAAATTGGCTGATTCAGGACTTGCAAAAAGCTGGCCGGGAATGGCGCGAACTGCAGAGCCCCGCCCTGATGGGGGGTATGGCGCAAAAGCTATGGCTGCGCCTTCATGGACAGTGACTCACTCGGCCCCTGTGCTGAGTCAACCGCTTAGTCTATGGGACCCTCCCCTGATTTCCACCAGGGGGAGTGACTTTCAACTATGGCCTGTGGGAATGCACCCACTGGGCCCAGGGACTGATATCCAGACGGCGCCACTACAAGAAGTAGTTCCGGCCGCGGAGGTAACGTGCAAAAAGGAGGGATATTTTGCACGCAAGGCGGCTGCCAGGAGAAGGCGGGAACCTGCCGCGGGCAAAGAATCCCACTCTGATGAGGAAATTGGCGCGAAAACGCCGACCGCACCCCCCAGGACTGAGAAAGGCGCGGCCTTAATTAAGGGGCATGCTATTCCCCTGTGGGACCCGCCCATAATTGCAACCCCTGGGGGCGGGTTCCAGCTATGTCAGCGGAAGGAGGAGCCGAAGCAGGAAGTGGCTGGCCCAGAAGCTTCTACCAGTCAATTGCGAGGAACCACTGACCTGGAGAGACCTATACAGAAAGTGGTCCCTACTTAAAGAATGGCCTGCTCCTCCACTGTGGGCACTATGGTCTCCACCCAGCCCTACTCGGTACCCGGCGGGGTACTGGTAGTCAGGGTGGCCAACACCGAGACGGTGGTCGGGCTCTGCCTTCAATGCGGGCTGCCCGGAGGCATTGTAAACACAGCGGCACGCTGCCCACAATGCGGGACATTATACTTGTGGCCAATGCCGACGTTCATTCCGATCCAATCTGCTGACCCCCCGGGGGATACGGCTAGGCGCTCCGCCGAGTCCCCTGGTGCACTGTGGATCAGTCGTGCAAGTCCCGGAGAAAGGGGACTGGAGTCGATTAAATCGGCTGGGTCAGCAGCAACCGAGACGGTCGGGTCACCCCCCGACCGCACTGGAAAAAGACTATCGCCCCGATCGGTGACCCCTAAGTCGGGGAAGGGAGACTACTCGGATGAGGATCTCCGCGGGCTAGCGGAGGTGAAATCAAGGCCCAGGACAGAACCGGGGAGGACGACACCCCGTGGCGTGAGTAGCAGCCTGGAAAGCAGGGCGTCCCCCGCAGATCGGCGAGCCGAGAGACGGAGTCCCTCCACCCCAGGATATGGCGGCGACGGGCGAGAGACGCCTACACCCCTGCGGAATGGTAAGAGAAAGCCACTTACTTACCTTGCTCCGGTAGACGGCGTAGCGGAATCGAGGCCGTGCCAGGCCCAAGACGCACGTGCGGAGAAGACACCACTTCCGGTGGAGACGGCGGCGGAGCTTCCGGATGTCGTCATCGAGGAAGAGATCCCGCATGGGGGTCCAACCCAAGATAGCGGCGCTTCCGGTTCCGGAGAGGACATCATTTCCGGTGGCGACGGCGGAACAGACGAGAAGGATGCAGCGACGCTTCGGCGATCGGGTGAAGGTCCCCGATCACCTCAAGGGCCCAAGAGCTGGATGGGCGAACCGCAGACTGAGGAGGGTGAGCTATCCTCCTTGGATCAGTCCATGGACAGCCGGGAACGGGTCGTAGCCCCGTGGCGTATCCCCTCTTGCCCTTACGCCCAACCCCACGCCCTAGGTAAAACCCCTGCCCCATCACCTGTTCCACGGGGTCCCCGCCTAGCCTGGAACTTGTGGACGTACCTTTGGGGGGGGAGGAGAGACGGACTGGGGAAAGACAGCGCAGTTGCGCTACGGAGGGCATTTCTCAGGGAGCGGGAGAATTAGGTAAGGCCGCGGTAGGCCGGTGGTTGCCTCCTGCGACCAATAAAACAGAGGACAAGGCCCTGGGATCATCACGGTGGTCCGTACCACGGTCGGCACGGACATCGGGGGTATTCTCGTGGGGGGATGCGGAAGAGAGTGACTCAGGGGATTCACACAGGTTCAAGGAACACCGTTGGTGGGCCCCACTCTTTGAAGGTTATGTGGCGTGGATGGATCGTACGCGATTCCTTATCCGAAAGGAGGATGTAGTCGATTTTTGGTGGGCCGAGGGAGAATTCACCCCTGAGCAGCGAGATAGGGAGCTGCAGGAACGGTGGTTTAAGATTGAGCACAGGGAGATAGAGCCCATGGGTCCCGACACACTGTCAGACCCTGTGTATCCTGACGAACCCCTGTCATGGGTGCTACCTGGGAGGGCAGGTAGGGCTGACCTGACTAGGATCAGTAGAGCGGAACGGGCAATAATGGCTCGATATAAGTCTTCCCACGGGTTGGAGTACCCTTATGTCCCTGAACCCCTCATGGAGGAGATAGAAGAGAACAGAGAAAGGTGGCTTAGGGAAACCATCGAGATGTACCTAGTCAGTAAGGGGAGTGAAGTTACAGGAAGGAGAGCAGAGGACAGAATAGATCACCTGATGCGAGTGTGGAGTATAGGGAGGAATATACACAAACACAGGGTGACCTATAGGCCCGAGAGGGGACTGCCTAGGCACTGTCATGTCACGGTCCTGGACATGGGTGGTAGAGAGGTTAGGAAACCTGACTCGAGTCACTATTATTAGGGGGTACTAAGGCATTATGCGGGCTCGTGGCTGCTGGTCGGGGCGGGCTTGGCGAATGTCACTGTGGTCAATTTTCTGTTATATTGTACAACCTGTGGATGTTAACAATTATGTGTTATGTGTTACAGTGCTTCCTGGAAGAAGGTATGCAAATTTAGGTCCCAGCGAGGACGATGGGATTCACCAGGGGGAGAATGTAGCGGTCATGTAAAATGGCTACAGTCATCTCTCCTGCTGACAGTAAGGCCTGGTAAGTTGTGGGCATGCCAGCAGTAATTATGGAGGTTTGCCCTCACACCCTGGTGGGGTGCCCTGTGTATGGATGTGAGTGGTCACAGGCTCTGACTCCATGGTTAGTGATGTCAGAGGTGTGTCAGTCCCAGAGTATACATAAGGCACAGCACTGTGTCTAAAAGTTAGTTCTGGGGAGTTCTGCTAAGTGGAGGAGTAGAGTTATGTTACAGTAGCTGAGTAAGAAGACTGTGTCCAGGGACCTGGCACAGGGTAAAGACATCCCGGCTGGGATAGGGAATCCCTATTAAAGGAGAATTACACCTTTCAAAGGGAAGCACTGAATGATCATGAGTGGCTAGAGAAACGACTGCGAGGGGCAGTCTTCCGCATCCCCCCACGAGAATACCCCCGATGTCCGTGCCGACCGTGGTACGGACCACCGTGATGATCCCAGGGCCTTGTCCCAGAGCCCACCTCAAGCAATAAAGATGCTCTTAATCACACACCCTCTCGTGTACATGTGTGGAGTGATTGTACAGAGAGAAGCACCACAGAGGAGTTCCTCGCCAGGACCATCCCCAAGTGACCGAAGGGACCCTGATGAGGTGGAGGCGCTGCACTGGAACTAGGTAGGACTCTGCACACTACCTCAGCTGCCTGTCTGGACGGGTTCTCCCCACACACCATCATGCGGGAGACTCAGGAGTCCTGTTGCCAACAGGTGCACCACCAGACACTATCACACTGTAATGGGGACCGGTTAGACCACAGGGGCCAATGTGAGATTGGGTGGGTCAGGCCGGTTCACAAAAACCGTTACATATATATATGTGTGTGTATAATGTATAGGTAGGTATTTATACATATATATGTATATGTATATATGTATATATGTATATATGTATATATATATATATATATATATATATATATATATATATATGTATATATATATATATATATATATATATATATATATATATATATATATATATATATATATAAAAGCAGTGTTAGTCCAGTTGCGATAGTGCAGAATAAATGAGTTCTTCAGTATTAGGTGATACCTTTTTTATTTGGACTAACAATTTATGTCATAGGACAAGCTTTCGAGAGTTCTCCTCTCTACCTCAGGAGTAGCAATACTGGTATACTAAGGTTTCTATGACTTAGACAGAGATTGGGGGGGGGGAAAGAACAGAGAGATGTAGGTGAGGTGTGGGAGGAATGTTAGAAGACACTGGAAGGATGTTAAAACAGTGATAAGGAAGGTGAGAATTAGGTAGGCTGTACATCCATAGCAGCACAGAGCGGGAAGACGATGCTGTGGGGGTGGGGGGAAGGTTTTGGATGGCATAATGGCAGGGAGACACGGAAGACCATTACAACAAATTATGATAGCGTGTGAGAAACCCCATATCTGCATTAAGTCCACTTGTTTTGGTGTCAAAGAGTCTTATCATTCTGAGTCCAAATGTTTTCCGTTCTTGGGTGTGTTTGAACATTCCATTGAGGATTTTGATTTTTAAATCATTTATGGAATGATCTGGTTGTGAGAAATGAAGTCCCACGGGTGAGCAGTAACTTCCTTCTTCGTGGTGGAGTATGGAGTGTCTGTGCATATTCATTCAGCCTTGAAGCTTTGGGCTGGTTTCCCCAATGCAGCAACCTTGTCACAGTTGTTGCATTGAATCATATAAACCCCGTTCCTGCATGAAGGAACTTAAATCCCGATATAGAGGGTGTACAGCTTTAAGCTTGTTATATAGTAGGCGCTGGTGTGCATGCGGGCGTGCGCCCGGCGTTGCGCATGTATCTGGCGTGTGCCTTTCATTTATATGTTGTAAGTGGTGGCATGTGTGGCTGGGGGGCGTGGCTATAGATGTCACAGCGATAGCCGCGCTGTGATTGGCTTGGCAGCGTCACGTGACGCGGCAGCAGCGCAAATATATAATTTTCATGTATTAGCTGTGATCTTCCGCGATACCGCTCACTGCCGTACCCGCGCTAGACTGAAGTATAGAACGCCAGGCCTGGACACAGCCAATTCTAACTGACGCGCACGCGCAGACTACATTACACGCCCCATACCGGGATTCACTTTCCTTCATGCAAAAGTCCCAATTAGCTAGATAACTTGTCCTGCACACAGCAGTTGTAGATGAAAGTACTCTGCCATGTAACACCTTTTCTAGCATTGAAAATGTGAGGCCTTAAAAATCCTATATCAGAAAAGTACGACAAGAAATACCAGGAAATATTAGCAGCCATTAAAAGTTATGGTGCGTAAAAAAAAAGTGACAAAACTCCTCAAATATTGCAATACGCAAGCTAGTTAGGGACTCAGACGTACCCTGCTACTAAGGATAACAATTGATTTAATTGCAGTGTCACAGTGACCATGGTAGTGTTGTTGTGGTCAATGCGTTTTTAGGAAAGCGATGTGACCATTTTTTATAAATCCCTAATAATTAAATTTAAAAAATCATATTGGGAGAAGGAGTGGCTCAGTGAGTAAAGACACTGACTGGCACTGAAGACTGGTTCAATTCCCAGTGTCGGCTCCTTGTGACCTTGGGCAAGTCATTTTATCTCCCTGTGCCTCAGGCACCAAACACATAGATTGTAAGCTCCACCGGGCAGGGACCTGTGCCTGCAAAATGTCTCTGTAAAGCGCTACGTAAAACTAGCAGTGCTACACAAGAACATATAATAATAATAATAAGTATGATGAAGAAATCCAGTCTATATATATATATATTTATATTATCTCACTCTAGACTAAAGAGTTTACAAGCAGAAAATAGAATAGGTAAGGACCTGGGGGGAAAAAACTCCAAAGCATTTAATTACTACGGAAACATTAGTGTCTGATTTATTTTAATTTGACGTGTCATTAACTAGTTATTTAACCATTACACAAGCCCTTGCTTTAGTTTGGCCCAAAGAGAGACTACACCCTCTAAAGAGAAAGACTTCTCAGAGAAGAGGGGGTCTGGCAGCTACAAACTGCAGTTGTTTATATTTGCAAAATGAAAAATAAGACCCAATGGACACGTGCCATCTGTGTGATCTCTGGGAAACCAGATCTCCTCTGAATAATTTAGACGTCCTTGCTGAAGTGCAAAAATATCAGAGACAGAGTAGATTTTCTTTCCCTTTTCTGGTTTGTTCTTCTACGCCACGTGAAAAATGTGTGAATTGAGAAAAGGCAAAGGGAGCGGTCGGTCTAAAAATGACTAAGGACGTAACGTTTGGATAAGATAAGAGTCATTTTAAAACCCTTAAATAAAACTTAGGTGTGCTTAATCTTGGAATATTATTAGATTTTGCTAATGTATGTGTAGCCCTTGTTCCCCTGTGACTAAAGGGGCTACCATACTGCGATACCTGTTGGCTCAAAGAAGGCCTGAGACTCCGCCACTGGGAGCCTGGGGTGATAATGTGTTCGCTTCGGTGCAGCGCCTCCACCTGAGAGGGATCCTAATTTAGCAGGATAAGCCCCTCACAGGAACAATGTAAACAGTAATACCCAAACGAGTAGATAATAACAACCTTTACTGAACATGTATCACAGTACTGTGTAACAAACAGTATATATGTGTAATGGTGTTTCCCCCACCCCGTGGGAGATTTGGCCATTACTGGTCGTATGGAGCATGATACCTGCTGGTAACAGGAGGGTTGAGTCGTTCGCCGGTGGTAGTGGGGTGGTAGTGGGGACATAGGACTAGGCTTCTGGGGTTCATATGAAAAACCACAGAGAAAGTGACAAAGTCACAGCAGTCACCTATTCTTTGCACACAAGGTGATAGTCATGATAATATATATAAAGATATAATATCTACAGAATGGACTCATAAGTCCCAATGAGAATGTAAAATAGTACATAAGGATATAATATCCACTAGAAGACTAGTATGTCCAGAGTGATGGGATATGTCCCACTAGGAGGACTATATACTCCCATACAGATAGGTGTCTAGTGGCCACCACATGTGGCAAACGACATCCACTGTTAAAAACTAAAACAAAAAACTTTTAATGATAACCAATAACGCCGAAGACATAAATGACAAATACATAGGAAAAAGCTCAAAAGTAAATAAAAATGCCCCTGTAAGGGGAGCGGGTGGGAGATGGGTAGCAACTCCTGAAGAAGTGTGTGCATCACACGAAACGCACGTTGAGGTATTATGAAGTCATCCTTATGGCATCCGTGAGCGGGTCTAACTGTGGAGTGTAACAGCTGAGTCGGTAGCGGTAGTGGAGTAAATACATCAGATGATCACAGTTGAATATAGAGCTTGCCTCTCGTAGAGCATTTATTTTACTAATACATTGTGCTTGATGTTGCCACTTCCTTGTTGGCACATTACAGGATATCTGTTTCGGTTTTTGACTATCTATGCACATTAGTGTTTGGCTTTTTTTCCATACATACTTGTCACTTACCTGATATCTATTGGATATTCCTTTCCATTATGAGGCACATATTTATACTCTATATATTATTTACCTGTGTTCCCCCTAGGGAAAGGGCATATCTTTGCAATACTGAGCACGAAAAAAACCGACAGGTTTTAGCTACCATTTGAATGTGAGAGGAGAATGTGAGAGAGGAGTCAAGTGTGACCCCTAGGCAGCGTGCTTGGGCTACTGGGTGAATGAGATTACTTCCAACAGTAATGTGGAAGGAGGTAGTAGGGCCAGGTTTGGGAGGAAGTATGTGGAGCTCTGTTTTTGCCATGATAATTTAGGTCGACGGAGGGCCATCCATGATGATGATGTAGCAGAGACATTCAGAAACTTTGTCTGTAAAGCAGGTGTAAGGTCAATGGTTGAAAAGTACATTTGTGTGTATTCAGCATAGAGGTGATATTTGAACCCAAGATATGTGGTTAGGTCACCTAGAGAGCGTGTGTAAAGAGAAAACAGAAGAGGTCCCAGGACAGAGCTTAGAAAAAAAAACATTTGCAAGGGATTCAAAAACTAATATTTTAATATAATTGTAGCCCTCTTTCCCCCTAGGGTAAGGAGTCTAAGGGTGCTGACTTTACCTGTTGGCTCGCAGAGATCCCAAACCTCTGCCACGGGGAGCCCGGGGTGATACAACAATACTACTTGGTACAGTGCCTCCACCTGGGAGGGATCCCAACGTAGTGGGAATAGCCCCTCACAGGACCCACAATACTGATGTCCACAAACAGTATGTGATAATAATAACCTTTTACTGAAGAACATATGATAAACAGTGATAACCAGATAAAAACTCTACTGGTTGCAGCTACCCCTTCTCCTCGCAGGGCCTTATCCCACCACCATGTAACCCACACCGTGTCCACCGTACCTGAGGGGCCCTCGGGCACCCAACCACCCTGGAGTCCACAAGGATAACAGCCCCCACCCCTATATGTGGTTAATGCTGCCACTATGATGTATGTACTCTGTTGGTTCACTTAGGATATAGGAACAGCATCCGGGTGCGCCGACTGAGGAAACAATGGGATCTGCCGATCCAGCGATGTCCTCCACGTAATGTCCGCCTCCGCGTGGGGTGATATCCCACAGAATGATCCCACACGCAGATAGTCTCTCTGTCTCTTGATTTGGTGATCTGGTCCCAGATCACCGCTCTCCGGTGCTGCACAACGTCGCAACTGTGTCCCTGGCATACACAGCTAATGGGGCAGTGTCCCTACCAAAGGGCCTGTCCCTGTCGCTGCTTCACTCTCACCAGGGGAGTCGGGGGCCTAGCTGGGGCCTAGGGGGATATCTGGCCTAGTGCAGGAGTCACAGACCCCTGCACACCTACACCCTCCCTTGTCTATGTCCCAGCTCCGACTGCCCTTCCTCTCTGAGCAAACTAAAACCTCTTCCTGGCTGCCTGTGATCCTCGCAGCCCTTTTGGCCGATTCGCACTTTGTGATCAGCATGCCCTCGGGAACCCCTCGGGAACTCCTCGGGAACCCCTCGGGTACCCCTCCTGGGGTGATGTTTTTATCGGTGATGTACTGAAATAAATAGGATCTACTTTTTTCACCACCTGACTCCGTGGCAGTGCGCTGTTTGCTCCTTGTTTTTCTCTTGTTCTGGATCTCTATTTCAATGGCTGGCACGCCACAGTGGACCACCAGAGACTACAGGAGTGGGTAAGAAGCTTATATTTATTCTTTATGACCTTTATAGCTGGATCGTTTATACAAGTATGCTTATCCATTACTATTGATCCTATGAGTGACTGACAGGCCATTCCATATATACCCACTCCGTTATAGTCTATTTGGGGCCCTTTAAGATTGATTGATCATTGGATGAAGTTATTCAACGGTGGAGCACCCTTCTCCCCCTTTTCCCTTGGATACTGCACATGCGCAAACCTGTAATGGCCTCCACTGAGTCTTCTGCGCATGTGCGAGGCTCCGCGCGTGCCCACACAACATGGCGGCGCCCTGGGGAGGGAGATGCCGACAAGCCCGTTGCCACCTCCCCGCAACCACGGAGGTAAGGGGGGGTGAAACGGAGTACCGGGGAGCCATGGGGGACCTGGCTACATAATGTAAAAGAAAGTGCATGTTCAGAGCTGGGGAAATATAGTGATATGGAAATATAAAAATCTACCAAAGACACATGCTGACACCTCTGTTGCAGATTTTCTTAAGTGTTAATTAGTTTGATGAAGAAAATACCAGCGTGGCTTTTATAGCTCTGTACATTATAATTTAATCTATTACAAACTCCCTTGCTTGTCCATTTAAGGAACCCGTGACAAATCTTTTATTAATCAAATACCCCTTTTAAAAAAAAATCATATTTAAAGGACTAGGAAAAGTTGGCTAAAACTATGATCCTTAATAATTTAGTGATAAAAAATCCTAAAAGATCCAAAAGTGTGGGGACTTCCGGTGACGTCAATCGACATGGTCGGGTAGAAGAGGAGCTCCTCAGACCCGCAGGCATTATTGATACATAAACCACTTTCCCCCCCAAAACTACCTAACTTTTTTCACTTCCCCGAGAGGCTGAACTGGACAGTAATGTCTAAAACAAAAAGAACGGGCAACCAGGGAGTTACGAAGTACTTCTCACCGTCCCGAAGGGCTTCTGAAGGAATAATGGAGTCCCAAGATGGCGCCGGACCACGAGGTGCCCAGGCTCAAGCAGGGAAAAAATCCCAGCAGAAAGAAAATAACTCAGCCGGCCCTGAAGACCCAATAACGAGATCTTACTTAGAGATTCTACTCACAGCTGTGTCAGCCAAGCTCCAGGCGTCCTTTCAGGCTGATCTTAAAGCCGCAGTGAGTGATATAAAGCAAGAAATCTCGGGGTTGACCGAGAGAACTACCGTGCTTGAAAACAAGCTTGATGAGGCCCTCCTTCGTCAAACTGAGGCAGAAGAGGAGATAGGACGTTTAGGGGAAGAAATCACCCTTCTCAAAGAGGGAATCGAGGAACAGGAAAATAGAGACAGACGCCAAAACATCAGGGTCAGAAACGTCGCTGAAACGATTCTCCATGATCACCTCCGTCCCTACCTTATAAAATTATTCTCCTCCATCTGCGGAGATTTGGATGAAAGGGATCTTGAGATTGATCCGGCAAATCGCGCCCTGGGGCCCAGATCTGATGATCCCAATCGGAGAAGGGATATAATTATTAAACTACATAGTTACTCCACAAAAGAGAAAATCATCGGGGCATGCCGTGACAAGGACAAGATTGACTTCCAAGATGAGGCTTTACAAATCTACAACGATATCTCTAAAATAACCATAAACAGAAGAAGGGAGCTAAAACCCCTGACAAGCCTGTTATGTGAAAAAGGTATCAAATACCGGTGGGGCTTCCCCTTCAGGCTCATTGTAAATAAAAACGGGAAGTTTCTCTCCTTAAAATACCCTGAGGATATGGCCCCCTTTGCCCGAGCACTAGGATTGACCCACCACCCCCATGCCATTCTGGACGTCTGCCCGCTCGACCCCGGAGGCAGAGGGGCCTGAGGGACACCCAACCCGAAGCTCTAACGGGTTTGCCGCCCATCATTCCAGGAACAAGTAAGGGAACTACTACTGATTGACTGTACCCACCTGCCCTACGAGGACCGAAGGCTACAGTGAGTTTCCACATACCTGTTGAAGTCTCATGTGGGCAACGCGTCCCACCGAGTGAGCCGACGCATTGCAGCCACGCCGATTAAAGCTACCTTCCACAAAGTTAACCCCCCAGCGGTCCGTCGGATGATAAGCCTTGAAGGAAGCGTACTGCCCGCAAAGGAGGAAAGTTGAACCCCGGGAGGTTTATTTTAGTTCAAGAGAGCACCATGTTTTCCTGGCCCGTTGGCTGGTTCCTGTTCATGGTGGGAGGATGGCGAACCCGTCCCCGACCCACCAATAGTTTCCCCTTTTCCAGTTGATGCACACCCCCAACAAAGTAGCCACAGTTCCTGGCTCCAGAGAGACACTCCTGCAGGCGGCCAGTCAATGCTCCACTGGAGGAAAAGCAGCGCGCCCTCAACTGACGCCGTGCTCTGCATCCTGTTGCAGAGGAACCCCCGGCTCTGCCGGTCCCCGCTGCGACAGCTTGCCCGCTGAAGGAGAAGGTGGATCCCCATATTGTTTGGCCCGGCGGAGGGGTTGCCTCCTGTTCTGAGCCCGTTGGCCGTTTTTGGGGGGGAACGGAGAGTCCCGCTTCCGCTACAGCTACGAGGCGGTTCTCTTTTACCCAGCCTGCATGCCCCCAATAGGAGAAAGCGAAGTCGGAGCTTTGGATGGCCTGGTGGCACTGATACAAGTGGTGGGTAATTGCGACATGGGGGAATCCCTCCATCTAACTCCGCCATTGGTGACCGAACTATTGGGTCACCAAACTCTGTCGCATTCGGACCCTATCTTTCCAAGTCGGAGTGAACTAAGGTTGGGGCCCAGACTGTATGTTACTGGCTATCGGGTGTTTGCCCCTGCCCCCCCCCCCAACCCTCACCCTCCCTAGGTCCTCACCCGTGGGTTAGCGTTAATACCCAGCAAAAAAAAGTCCATCAAGCACCAGGTTGCAATATCCCCTATATAATAGCTCTCCCCCACCCCCCTCCCCACCCCCAATTCTCTCGTCCTCCCTGGCCTGTTCCTTGTTACAAAAAATAACAAATGTCTATATCAGCCCAGTCATGTGCTTATAGGTGCCAACACCATAGGTGCCATAGAGAACAATGTATGTTGATTTGACGTTACTTTGCTTATTCCCCTTCCTCCCCCTTCCAATCTAGCACAGCCCTCCCCCTCACTCACCCCCCTCACTCACTCCCCCCCTCAATCACTCCCCCCTCTCACTCACTCCCCTCCCTCACTCACTCCCCCCCTCACTCACTCCCCCACCCCCCTCCCGCCTCTCCCCCACCCCCCTCAAGCCCCCTTCCTCCCCCTGCCCCTTTCCCCCCCCCCTGCCCCTTCCCCCTCCCAGCCCCCTTCTCCCCTTGGCCATATGCACTTTTCCTTGTCTGTTCCCACATTCTGATTATATATTTCTTGCTAGATTTGCAACATGAGTACAATTTCTATTGTTTGCCGTGATTACGGAAAGGATACCTGATAGGTTTACTGCTCAATAATAAATGTATGTGTATTCGAAAATGAGCTGCCTACGCCCTCCTCTACTCCACCCCCCCCACCTCCCTCACCCCCCTTCCTCACCCTTTCCCTCTTTACCAATTGTACCTTTCCTTGCCTATTCTCAAATGCTGACTATATACTCAATGCTGAATATATATTTACAATATGAGTACAATTTGTATTGTTCGCTTTGAGTACAAAAAGGATACCTGATAGGTGTATCGCTCAATACTAAATGTTTGTGTATTTGAAAATGCCCTCCTCTACCTCTCCCACCCCCACCTCCCTCACCCCCCCCCCTTCCTCACCCTTTCCCCCTTTGCCAAATGTACTTTTCCTTGCCTGTTCTCAAATGCTGACTATATACTTCCTGCCAGATTTACAATATGAGTACAATTTTTATTGTTTGCTTTGAGTACAAAAAGGATACCTGATAGGTGTATTGCTCAATACTAAATGTATGTGTATATGAAAATGCGCTGTCTGCACCTTCCTCTTCCTCCCCCTTCCCTCCCTCCCCTCTTTCCCCCCTCCCTTCCCCTCTTTCCCCCCTCCCTTCCCCTCTTCCCCCCCCCCCCCTCTTTCCCCCCTCTTTCCTCCCCCTTCTTCCCCATCCCCATCCCCCTTTCCTCCCGCTCCCCTTCACCTCTCCCCCCCTCATATCCTCCCCTTCCCCTCCCAATTAAGAGTGGAACACAATGTCAATAGAAATGTAAATGCCACCACTCGTCTGGTTTGTTGACCCCCCCCCCCACCCTCCCGTTCAAGTTAACCCTGCTTAAATCAGGACATGAAGATGTGGGTAAAGTAGATGGTTAGTGTTTATGAGGGTCTGGACTCTTCCGTCCCTACCGGTTGTTGCCGCTGGAACTCCCCCCTAGGGGCCTCAAGCCCCAACGGCCAGTCGTTAGTTGAACTGGCTGTATCTTCCACAAGGTCTATTTTAGACTTATTCTCTCTTCTCTCATACCTGCTGGTTCTGTCCCAGCAGGTCTTTCCCCCCCTCCTTCCCCCCCCTTTCTCCCCCCCCCCTGGCCTTCCCTCCTTGGCCCTGTCACCAACTTGCCGAGGCCGGTCTCCTCAGTAAAGATACCAAACATGATGCCTCTGCCGCCCTAGAGCCATTAATATGGTCGATAAATCAAGACCTCACCGTTGGGAAAGGTGCAGTCCCAAATCCCCTTGTAAACAAAGTGTACCATGGCTAATCAACACGCAATTAAAGTAATATCATTAAATGTAAAAGGTTTGCAAAATAACAGGAAAAGGAGACTTCAGGAAATGAAAAAGTCAAGCGGAGACATTATATTCCTTCAGGAGACGCATTTCACAAAACAAGACCCGCCCAAAACATTTCAAAGTACCTTCCCAATGGGTTTCTACTCTTCCTTCAGTAGTAAAAAAAGAGGAGTAGCCATATTGATTCGGCAAGGAACCCCGTTCAATTTTCTCAAAACAGTGTCAGAAACAGATGGTAGATTTTTAGTGGTATATGGCTCCCTTTCTGGATCGTCAATCGCCCTAGTCAACCTATACGCGCGAAATGATAATCAGATTGATTTTATAAAATCGGTCATGGAGGAAATTGATCCTGCTTATTTGTCTTCACTGATAATAGGTGGGAACCTAAATATGGTCCTAAACCCGACTGAAGATAAATCACTCCCAGTAGGGCGCCTTCACTCTGACTCCTCTCTGAGAACAGGGAAAAGACTCAAAGAGTTAATCAAAGAATTCTCTCTAGTGGATATTTGGAGAACCCAACACCAGGGTCAAAAGGATTTCACTTTTTACTCCACCCCTCACCAGTCCTATTCTCGTATAGACTATTTTCTGGTTACCAAGAATGTTCTGGAGGCCTCTTTAGATTCTGACATTGGTCCAATTACATGGTCGGACGATGCGCCAATTAAATTAACCCTCTCAGTTCCATTTGTCAAGACCAATTCATATACTTGGAGGTTAAATGATTCATTGTTAAACCACCCAGAAATAGAAAGAGAGATCAGGAGAGCTCTCGCAGATTATTTCTCACTGAACATAGGCTCAGTCACATCACCAGCGGTCCTGTGGGAGGCCCAGAAGGCAGCAATCAGAGTTAACTTCATCTCCATTGCAGCCCACAGGAAAAAGACTAAGCTAAAATTATTTAAGGAATTGACGGATAAAATTATTAAATTAGAACTACAGCATAAGGCTAACCCCTTAAAGAAAATGTATAAAATTCTATCCGCTACTAGAATGGAACTAAAAGAAGCCCAGCTGGAAAACGTAGAAAAGGCCCTAAAATGGACCAACCAGCGATACTATGATAAGGGAAATAAGGCCGAAAGACTTCTTGCTAGCAAGTTAAGAGGAATACAAAAAAGATCTCAAATTACAGCGATTAAAAATAGGGCAGGTGAGGTTCAATACAATGATAAAAAAAATTCGGACGAATTTACAAAGTTTTATAATAAATTATATAACTTAAGAACCCAGAATGCAAGTTCAGATTCCAAGGCAACAGAACTAATTTCGGAATACCTGGATAACAGCCATCTTCCCTCATTAAATGAGGAAGAAAACCTACTACTCGATGCCAAAATAACAAAAGAAGAACTAGAAGAGGCTGTGAAATCACTAAAAATTTCAAAAACTCCGGGCCCGGACGGTTTCACCAATGTTTACTATAAGAGATTCTTGCCGATCCTGTCTACCCACCTGCTGAGTCTGTTTAACTCTTTCCTAGAGGGGAGTCAGATCCCACCTTCAATGTCTCTAGCAAACTTGGCTATTATTCACAAAGAAGGCAGAGACCCGATGAACTGCGGTAGTTACCGCCCGATCTCCCTCCTAAATAATGACCTCAAATTATACAGTAAAATTTGGGCAAATAGGTTGAACCCTATAGTCCCTAGGCTAATTAATATCGACCAGGTCGGGTTTGTTGCAGGTAGACAAGCCTCGGACAACACCCGTAAGATAATTGATATAATAGATCATGTCCATCTCACCGACACCAAGGCAGTTCTGCTAAGCTTAGACGCAGAGAAGGCGTTTGATCGTATTGATTGGCTGTTCTTGGACCATACCTTGAGGAAATTTGGCTTTAAAGATTCATTTTTGGAGGGAGTCAGAGCCCTCTACCGTAACCCATCAGCTGTGGTCAGGCTTCCAGGCAGATTAGGGGATAGGTTTCATATCAAAAATGGCACAAGACAGGGTTGCCCCTTGTCCCCCCTTCTCTTTGCCCTGATTATTGAACCCCTTGCGTGTAAGATACGAGAAAATTTTAATATCCAGGGCGTAGTAATTGAAAAAATAAACTACAAAATCTCTCTATTTGCAGATGACGTTATTCTAACATTAACTCATCCTCAAACTTCCCTTCCTAACCTTCAAAGGGAACTATCGGAATTTGGAAAGATATCTGGTTATAAAATTAATAACGATAAATCAGAAGCCCTAAATTTAAACCTTTATGAATCATAAGTGAAATTATTCATAATCAATTTCAGCTATAATTGGAGTTCCTCATACATTAAATATTTGGGAGTGAATGTATCAAGGAACTACCACACCTTATATCAACATAATTACCCAGGCCTATTTGGGAAAATTAAAGAGGATCTGGATAAATGGGAAGGTTACCAGATCTCATGGATCGGCAGAATGATTTCGGTAAAAATTAATATACTCCCCAGACTTCTTTAGTTTTTCCAGGCACTCCCGATCCATGTGCCGGGTTCTGAATTGAAAAACAATCAAAACAGAATATTAAAATTTATTTGGCAAGGAAAGAGGCCCAGAACTGCTAGGTCAGTTTTGATGGCGTCAAGGGCGAAGAGGGGCTTGGGAGTTATAGCTAAGTACTACAAAGCCGCCCAGCTTCGACAGGTAGTGGTTAGGAATGCTGACCCGGGCAACTACTGTTGGAAAGATATAGAGTCCCATCACGCTGGAACGCCCTCTCTGCCAGCTTGCCTCTGGGGTATGGACAGAGAAGATATGCAAACACATAAATTTGAGCTGGCGACGGTGAGACATACCTGGGAGGTATGGAAGAAATCTAAAGTCCAATTCAGATTCGCCTCCGCCAGCTCACAGCTTATTCCAATTTTCAATAATCCTAAATTTCCACCCGGCTGTGAACCTAAACAATTCGATCAATTCAAATCAAAAGGGATTGGGACGAATGCCGACCTACTGCGCCTTGGGAAGCTCCTGAATTTCCAAAATCTTCGAGCAAAATATGAAAACTCAGAGCTAGATGCTTTCAAATATCTCCAAATTAGGCACTTCTTGCAAAAAATCTCCCCGAAATTAGAATTTCCCCCTCTCACTAGCTTTGAAAGGACGTGCCAAGTGGGTACTCATCAAAAAGGTCTGATAACTAAATTATACGCTGAACTGGAGATATCAGCAGACTTTCCTGCTCGTGATTATATGCTCAAGTGGGCAGCAGATCTAAATATGGTCATTGACAGAGAGGACTGGGAAGCCATATGGGACTCTGCCTCAGGAACTTCCATCTGTACCACGACAAAAGAAAATATTTACAAAGTTTTATTTCACTGGTATCTTACCCCAGTGAAACTTCAAAAAAATCTACCCTCTGGCTTCAGACCTTTGCTGGAGAGGCTGTGGACAAAAGGGGGATATGGCCCATATTTGGTGGTCATGTCCAGAAATTCAGAAATATTGGCTTATGGTTCAAACATTAATAAAAGAGGTAACAGACCTCACGATACCGATTGATCCACTGACCTTCCTTCTGGCTAGACCTTTAGAAAGAATTGTCCGACCAGTAAGGAAATTAATCTCCTTCATTCTCACAGCGGCAAGATGTGCAATTGCGGCCTCCTAGAAGAAAGTATCTCCCCCCTCCAGGCAAATGTTAAAAAACAGGATAAATGAGACCATGCAGATGGAAAAACTAACTGCGTTCCTAAAACACTCTACAGAGGCTTTCTACAAAATCTGGGAGCCCTGGTTGATTAAGTAAAGAAAACGTCATGCTGGTCCCAGCTAGGGGTAAAATAGACTTGGCCCTGAGGGCTCTGCTTTCTCTCTGAAAGGAGACCAAGGTGATGGTTTTGGGTGCCTGGCGGTTGGGAGGGAGGGTCAACTCCCCTCTCCTCACCCTTCCCCCCCCCCCCCCTTTTCTCTTTCTCTTGCCTCGCTTTTCTAGGGTCATTAAGTGGTCCAGGGGCCTCACCTAATGGGTGATACTCTTTCCTATATTAATTCTCTAAAAATATCTTTGTATTGGATAAAATGTAATCTGTTATGTTTGTTATCCATGATTATGTCCAATAAAAAATGTTTGGAAAAAAAAAAAAAAGATCCAAAAGTGTGAAACTGATAAAGTATATCAAAATAATAAACGTCATTTTTTTTATATCAATTGATACTATTTTGATTACTTAAATAATCCAATTTCATGCAATACATAGAGGTCCAATATTACTCAAAGGAGTAAAATGTTAATTATCCATCAATTCAAATATAATTTAAAGTGTACTGTATTTGGGTCCAGAGAAAAACAAAGTGCATATATAAATTAAATAAAGTTTATTCAATAAATTCAAGTTTATTCAATACCTATATATGTACAGTACAGTATAATGATATGTACAGTAACCAGCAACCACCAAACCTTAAACAGAAATTAGTCAACAGAAAACTTCATAACGAACTTAAAGACACTGATAATGGGACAAAACCGTGCAACAACACACGTTGCAAACTCTGCAAACATATATTGCCAAGATCCCACAGCCAGTCACAGCCATGGAACACTCAATGTTAAAAGATCATACTGCTGCACATCCAGGAATGTGGTTTATATGATTCAATGTAACAAATGTGACCAAGGATGCTACATCGACAAAACCAGCCATAAACTTCAAGGAAGAATGAATATGCACAGACACTCTATACTACACCACGAAGAAGGGAGATACTGCTCACCAGTGGGACATCATTTCTCACAACAGATCATTCCATAAAGGATTTAAAAATCAAAATCCTCGATGGAATGTTTTAATGCACACAAGAACGGAAAACATTTGAACTCAGAATGATAAGACTCTGACACCAAAACAAGAGGAATTAATGCGGATGTAGGGTTTCTCACACACTATCACTATTGTTTGTAATTATCCTGCCTGCCTCTCTGCCAATGTTCTTATCCACACCTTTCCCCCCCAGCCCCCCCAGCATCCCCTTCCCCCTCCATACTGTTGCTTGTCACCGTTTTATTACCCTTCCAATATCTACAGACATCCCTTTCTAACCCACCCTTATATAAATCTCTGTTTTTTTCTGCTTTCCTAACCTCTGTGTTAGCCATAGATTCCTTTCTAAACCAGTATTGCTGACCTGAGGAAGAGAGGAGAACTCTTGAAAGCTTGTCCTAGGACATAAATTGTTAGTCCAAATAAAAAAGGTATCACCTAATACTGAAGAACTATATATAACACACACACACACACACACATACACACATATATATATATATATATATATATATATATATATATATATATATATATATATATATATATATATATACATGTAGAGGTATCAGTACCGTGTAAGCCGAGCTTCAATAATCAAAAAATAAATAGATGATACCGTTCTGTGGCTAACGAAATGCTTTTATTTGTGCGAGCTTTCGAGATACACTGATCTCTTCTTCCGGCGATGTTCTTCAGTATTAGGTGGCAGGGCAACACCATGTTGTGTGGGCGCGCGCACGAGCGGAGGCCTGCACATGTGCAGAAGCCTCAGTGGTGGCCATTACAGGATTGCGCATGCGCAGTACCCTAGGCGCATGCGGCGGCAATAGGGGAAGGCTCCACAAGGAACTACAACTCGCAGTAGGCATAGGGGCATGCTGATCACAAAGTGCGAATCGGCCAAAAGGGCTGCGAGGATCACAGGCAGCCAGGAAGAGGTTTTAGTTTGCTCAGAGAGGAAGGGCAGCCTGAGCTGGGACATAGACAAGGGAGGGTGTAGGTGTGCAGGGGTCTGTGACTCCTGCACTAGGCCAGATATACCCCTAGGCCCCAGCTAGGCCCCTACTCCCCTGGTGAGAGTGAAGCAGCGACAGGGACAGGCCCTTAGGTAGGGACACTGCCCCATTAGCTGTTTATGCCAGAGCGACAGGGACAGGCCCTTAGGTAGGGACACTGCCCCATTAGCTGGGTATGCCATTGACACAGTTGCGACGTTGCGCAGAACTGGAGAGCGGTGGTCTGGGACCAGGTCACAAGAGCAAGAGAGAGAGAGAGAGAGACTATCTGCGTGTGGGATCATTCTGTAGGATCTCACCCCACACGGAGGCAGACATAGCGGAGGACGTCGCTGGATCGGCGAATCCCATTGTTTCCTCAGTCGGCGCGCCCGGGTGCTGTACCTATATCCTAAGTGCACCAACAGAGTACATACACCATAGTGGCAGAGGAAAACTCTCGAAAGCTTGTCCTATGACATAAATTGTTAGTCCAAATAAAAAAGGTATCACCTAATACTGAAGAACTATATATATACATATATATAGATATACAACAAACGACAGAGAAGCTAAATGATACATCCAACATGACAGAAATACACAGTAAAATACTTATATATTCTCTTGAAAAAGGGTCATTTAGTTTAACCCTTTGGCCTAAGCGTTGTAAGCTTGCGAGCCACGACAAGGCAGACACCCGTTCGCAACTCCTAACACTACCAGATAAAATACTAATATACCTCTATTAGGATTAAAATTCTCATTTACCTCTATTAGGAGGGAGAAAGACCACATTGGATCTATATCCAGCAGAATGAAAGGACCTACTAACTTGGGAAGTGGGGAGGGGCGGGCTTAAAACCTGGGAAGGAGGAGCCACCAACCCCCAACAGCTGAGAATAGGTTAACAGAACACAAAACCCCAGCAAGCTCTTTTTGGGAACCCCTGAGCCCCTACAAAATATATGTATGTATTTAAGTGTCAAAATGGAGTGCTATTGAGCGTGGCATATGTATACAACAGATGACAGAGAAGCCCAATGCTACATCCAACATGACAGAAATACACAGTAAAATACTTATATATTCTCTTGAAAAGGGGTCATTTAGTTTAACCCTATATATATATATATATATATATATATATATATATATATATATTGTGACAAACGCCCCTCTTTTGTATCGCTGACGTCTGTCTGAGTTCTTCCCGACACAGTCTTCTAGGGTTAATTATACAACAAACAGGATCATGCAAAGTATTACGTTGCTTAACTCAGGCTTCTGCCTGCTTTATTTTCATCCAAATAAGGGACTGCAGCTTTAACATGTGTAGGCAGGAGGCACTCAGACATTAACCTTCAGCGGTTTACTCATATCAGTGTTATAGCATTTCACACAGTGTCACTTTTAAGAACCATCTTCCATGTTCCATCTTCCATCTTCCATGTGACCTACTTCATGACAGGCCCAGCATACTAAATTCATCTGTGGATACAGCTCTCTTCCAGGGGCCACATAGGAGTTGTCGTCATCATCGTCATCATCGTCATCATCGTATGGCCTGAAGGGACACTGTTTTTCATGGTTATGTACATTACAAAACAAACATTTCACGTCGGCCATTTTAGAAACCCGGCAGGGACAACTTCCTAGCTGCAATTTTCACTTTCTTCAGCAAAACATTTTGGTTTTCTGTTTGGGTTCAGGGTGCTATTGCATCCACACTTCGCACATTCTCTGTGTATGCTGGAAGCACAACTGGTTATACACAGTGGAACAGACTTCACTCACAGCATCTGTACTTTTACTTCGGCTGGGCAGCCATTTTAAACCCCCGCATTTATTTGCAAACCCATAGACCTTTTAGTGTCGACCCGCATTCTCCACCATATGTGACAAACACCCCTCTTTTGTAGCGCTGACGTCTGTCTGGGTTCTTCCCGACACAGTCTTCTAGGGTTAATTATACAACAAACAGGATCATGCAAAGTATTACGTTGCTTAACTCAGGCTTCTGCCTGCTTTATTTTCATCCAAATAAGGGACTGCAGCTTTAACATGTGTAGGCAGGAGGCACTCAGACATTAACCTTCAGCGGTTTACTCATATCAGTGTTATAGCATTTCACACAGTGTCACTTTTAAGAACCAAACCAAATAAAATAAACAAAATCCTATCCCATTCAGGGATCTAACTACACAGCAGAATCAGCCTCTCTAACTGCTGCTGGGCCAACTAACCTGGTTCCCCAGTTTAAAACAATGCCCTCTCATTTAGGGTCACTAGATAAAGCATACAGTCTTTTAGATACGGCAATAAACATGTGTTTGTCTTATCTGTTCATGGTGGGAACTCGGTCCCAAGTGTCCAGGCAAATCCTCTGGTACTGTGATACTTGAAGGGGCCGTCCACCCCGAACTGGATGCAGGGGAGCAGTGAAACCCCCAGTCTCCAGGCTCTAAGAAGAGAGAATGAAATGCAAACCTCTCTGCTCTAAATACCTGTGCTAGTGATTAGGAGAGCAGGGGAGGGAGAACTAGACACATTGTAATCTGTGGTCTGGATTTTCCATCCACCAACCTGAGTTAATGTGAAGCTGTGGAATGGATCATTTTGCACAATTCCTGCACTTTCTGACCTAAAACGGGGCAGAAAGCTGCATAACATCTTTGGACTATGTCACATATCCCCCTCCCCAGCTCACACCTACTGAGGTGAGCGGCATGGACCTCACTGGGGTGAGCGTCCTACCTGAAATACTTGAGCTAACTCCCCAGTACAATATTAAGCATTCACATGACACGAATATTAACTTTTTTTTTTTCCACGGCAATTATGGACAATAGGTTTCGTCATAAGAGACTATACTTGGCAAACCTATATTGTTGCTCTCTATTAGGGAACTATTTTGAAAAATAAATGTCTAGCACAAATTCTTATAACCCAGGATATGATAAATATACTCACAAAACCAGACAGTTTCTATTACCTCCCTGGGTTTTTCTTTTCTACTCTAGAATATGAGCCTCATTATATATTTACCAACCAAAATGGCCATCAACCCTGTATAGTCATTTGTAGTTTAGCTACATTTTCAACACAGAGAACCAATATAACATTGCAATAGTTACAAAATGCTTATTCTAGAGGCCTAATATAGCATAACTACACTAGCTTATTTGCAAAGTTAAGTGCCCGTGACATAGTCCACACGTGTAAAAAAAATCGGTCAGTTCCCCAAACATTTTTTTTTTTTGACTTACAGTCCATTACATCCTCTGACTTTATTTCAACACCCGCTGCAGCCTGCAAATGACTGGACTGTTTCTTCAGCCACTGACGAGACACTCGGACCGGATTCTCCTTGGCTCCACACTATGGTCCAGAGTGGCGAGATCTGGAACTATTCCGGCGCAGCGTTGACCTTAGTCGCTTTTTCTTTTCAATCTTTGAACCTTCTAGGCTCTTCTTACTGAGATGTCTCATCTCATCAGAAATCTTTGATTTCCCTTTTGGGGCCATTACCAGGCCTTTGGGTTTTGGAGACCTAATTGCCTCTGTATAAACGTAGTCCATATTAACAATGTCATCAGGATTTTTCATCAAGTTTGTGTTTTCAGAAACTGCCACCCACTTGGCTAAAACATCTTCTGTGGTGGCCTGGGTGTGTTCACTAGTTTGATAATCATCTGGACAACATACATGAAATTGAGGATCTGGATTTTTGAATCCCAGATCAGGGAGAATATTCTCAGTATTCTCAGGAGGGTGCCTATCTGTTTCTGGAATAACAGCAGCACAATCAAAGTCAATTCTTTCTCCTTCCTCTTTGTTATCAGTGAGGGCATTGAGTTTACTTTCCCTGGTCTCCTTTTGTGACCGTGTCTCTTTTAGCCTTGGAATCTCTTTCTCCAACTTCATCTTTATAGCAAATCGTAATATTGCAACAGCATTGAAGATACACGTTCAGGAACGTACAGCTTGCTTGGTTAGGAGGTAGGATTGATATCCCAACTGAACCACTCTAGCGGCTTCTAATTCAACTTCTTTGGAGTTGAGTCGCGATTCCATGTCTGTCATCTGTTTCAGCGCAAGGTTTAACTCTGTTTCCTTTTCTCTATTCTTGAACTGCAGCTGCAGGTGCTCCTCCCAGGTCTTGTCCAGCTCCAGCAGCAGCCGGGCCCCCTCATTTGCTGTGTGGTCCAGCTGCTTGTGGATATCGGCCATCTCGCTTTCATAGCGCAATGTCAGGCAGACCACCTGACGGACGGACACCTCCTCCCTTTCAGCGCACTGTATCTCGCGCTCAGCCATCTGCTTCTGCAGCTCTTCCTGCATTTCTAACTTTTTCTGGATCAATTGCTTCTCCACTTTTCCTGCTTGGCGAAGCTTCTTATCACCTTCACTGATCTGGTCAGTCAAGTCTGAATTTTTCTGTGTCAGAATTACATTCTCTCTTTACAGTCTCTAAATTACTCAGGGCATTCTCACAGGTTTCCTTCAATATTCCCAGCTCTGTGTACAGCCCGTGGCCCCCCAGGCGTAAGTGTTGCACCTCTGTGCTGAGCGCGTGAACCTCTTGTAGAGCCTTCCCGTATTTCTGTTTTAGGATAGCAATCGATTTTTCAGACAATCTGTTTTTCATCCATGGTAGCAATTACTGTGTTGGCCTTTTCCAGACTAGTCGTCACCTCTTCCAACTCACTCCGTAAGAGACACTCTGTTTTCTTCAAACTCTCGTACTCTTGTAAAGCTGGGAGTATACACCTCTGTAACTCGGCGTTCACTTCTCGCTCCTTATTGTTGGCTTCTCGCTCCTTCTTGTTAGATTCTTGCTCCTTCTTCCAACATTCTCGCTCCTTCACCAATCCCTGCCACAGGACTTCATAATCATGGCGGGCAGCTTGGAGTGCAGAAACCAAAGCTTCTTTATCCTGGATCAAGGATTCATCTTCCCTTTGCTCCTCCTTTTCCTTTGCCACTGTTCCCGTGACAATTCTTCCGGTCACTCCGGTCTGCAGCACATCTCGGCGCCTTTCTGACGCATATCCTGACAGCGCAGGTTCAAGTGGCTCGGTCACTTCCCCTGTGACTTGAGGAACAGTTTTCTTTTTCTTCTTCTTTCTCTTTGCTTTATTAGCTCCAGAGATATCAGTGGTACTGGGCACACACTCACTGGTAGCTTCCACATCTTGCTTGCACTCACAGGGCGTTGCTTGCTTTTGCAGCTGTTTGTCTTTGAAAATTTGGGGGCACACATCTTCCATGTGACCTACTTCATGACAGGCCCAGCATACTAAATTCATCTGTGGATACAGCTCTCTTCCAGGGGCCACATAGGAGTTGTCGTCATCATCGTCATCATCGTCATCATCGTATGGCCTGAAGGGACACTGTTTTTCATGGTTATGTACATTACAAAACAAACATTTCACGTCGGCCATTTTAGAAACCCGGCAGGGACAACTTCCTAGCTGCAATTTTCACTTTCTTCAGCAAAACATTTTGGTTTTCTGTTTGGGTTCAGGGTGCTATTGCATCCACACTTCGCACATTCTCTGTGTATGCTGGAAGCACAACTGGTTATACACAGTGGAACAGACTTCACTCACAGCATCTGTACTTTTACTTCGGCTGGGCAGCCATTTTAAACCCCCGCATTTATTTGCAAACCCATAGACCTTTTAGTGTCGACCCGCATTCTCCACCATATGTGACAAACACCCCTCTTTTGTAGCGCTGACGTCTGTCTGGGTTCTTCCCGACACAGTCTTCTAGGGTTAATTATACAACAAACAGGATCATGCAAAGTATTACGTTGCTTAACTCAGGCTTCTGCCTGCTTTATTTTCATCCAAATAAGGGACTGCAGCTTTAACATGTGTAGGCAGGAGGCACTCAGACATTAACCTTCAGCGGTTTACTCATATCAGTGTTATAGCATTTCACACAGTGTCACTTTTAAGAACCAAACCAAATCAAATAAACAAAATCCTATCCCACTCAGGGATCTAACTACACAGCAGAATCAGCCTCTCTAACTGCTGCTGGGCCAACTAACCTGGTTCCCCAGTTTAAAACAATGCCCTCTCATTTAGGGTCACTAGATAAAGCATACAGTCTTTTAGATACGGCAATAAACATGTGTTTGTCTTATCTGTTCATGGTGGGAACTCGGTCCCAAGTGTCCAGGCAAATCCTCTGGTACTGTGATACTTAAAGGGGCCGTCCACCCCGAACTGGATGCAGGGCAGCAGCGAAACCCCCGGTCTCCAGGCTCTAAGAAGAGAGACTGAAATGCAAACCTCTCTGCTCTAAATACCTGTGCTAGTGATTAGGAGAGCAGGTGAGGGAGAACTAGACACATTGTAATCTGTGGTCTGGATTTTCCATCCACCAGCCTGAGTTAATGTGAAGCTGTGGAATGGATCATTTTGCACAATTCCTGCACTTTCTGACCTAAAACGGGGCAGAAAGCTACATAACATCTTTGGACTATGTCACAATATATATAACCAAAGACAGTAAAGTAGCGCTATAATGTGCCTCCCAGATATGTGTGTTACTAAATAGGGCTATGAGGTGGTTACCCAATAAAAAAATTTAATAAATGTCTAGAAATAAATTAAAACATATATAATAAATCAATTGAAAAAAAATTAAATGTCTAAAAAATACAACACATATCAAACTAATGATGATACAAATGATAAAATATATTCAAACCACACGACGAAAAAGCTGTGAAATAGTCCAATGTCAGATAAAGTAGTGAATCCAGACAGAAGCAGGCTGCAGCTTCAATAATGATGTTGCCACACCACGAAATACCTAAAAGAAATAAAACAGAAAAAGAAGCGCAAGCTCCATAGCGTGATACTGTATGGGAAATTTAATAATATATAAAAAATAAAAAGGGTCTCTTGGACTTGCACTCACAAGAGGACAGGTAGCTCAACCGTGACATCCAGTCAGTCCAGGAAGTCACTGTCTGTGACAAAACGTGCCAAGACGCTACCTTGCGGAGTGATGTCACCTCGGTCCGTTTTTGCTCCAACATGGAAGTAGAGACATAGAAGCAGCTAGCACCTCCAGGCTACTTACAGACACTGTGCCAAACAGGGGAGAGCAGGGAGCTCTCTGAGCTCAGCAATGCTGGTATCTGGTGGGTGAGAAGCCGTTCAGGACCGTGAGTTTCATCTGTTACGGTTGAGCTCCCAGGTGCCTCCCAGAATCGTGACACTGGTAGTGTGTATGCCCTCCTACATCTATTACACAAAAGACTGGTGTTTATTTTCTTGCTGGCAAACGGACTGCTGCACATCTTGATAGTGACATCACCACCATTGAGATTTGATCTCATACATGCTGTTTATACTTGTCCTCTTGTAAGTGCAAGTCCAAGAGACCTTTTTTATTTTTGATATATTATTACATTTCCCATACAGTATTATGCTATGGAACTTGCATTTCTTTTTCTCTCTTTTTTTTATATATATATATATATATATATATATATTTATATATATTGTCCCTAAGTAGGAAGCAGGGCCTCTCTGCAGCTGAACCACATTAATTTCCCAGAGAGATATTTAACTCTAAAGTTTGTCAATCTTTAATAATGGTATATCAATCCTGTTCAAAGCTCCAGCATCACACAGGCCAACAAGAAGACACAAGGAATGATGTTGCTGCTTCCTATTGGCCCCGCAGGACCTTTAAACCACCATATTGCGTGCCCAGACCGGCTACCCCTTTAGATGTAAGTGTCTTAGGAAGCAGGGGATCACTGGAGCTGAAATTAACGTGGTTTAGCTCCAGAGATGGCCTGCTTCCCACCCAAGGAAAAAATAATAAGGATAAGTACCGCTTTAAACCTCACACACTACAGTACAATTTAAGAACTCTTACTCCAGTCAATGAGGAAAAGTGCACCCAGCTCTTGGATTTTGATAGCACTACCTCTCCTCAATTGCTTGTGGGAGAATGGGAAGGGTGCCCCCGGTGAGAACAGGGAATAGACAAGAGCCCACAAATCTCTTCCCCTTGATTGTATTCCACATTCTCTCCGACCAGGAGATATTTTTTCTTAAGCGTAAGAGCTTGAGAAACTGGAGGATCATTTGTCAAATCTACAGTACCTGTTGCTAAAATAGCCCAAGATTTACATTAAATAAAAATCACATTTATTTTATTGCTGTAGGTTTTTGTTTTCTTTGATTCAAGCCAGTATTTGCACTATTATTGTACTAATTTGGTAAGGGTACATTTTTATCACAAATTATAGAAGTAGGGCCATCTATTCAGACAGTTTTGAATAAATAGTTGATTATATGTCACTAATTCTTTGAGCACCCACCTGGACCTGCCTAATTACTTTATTTAAGGGTCAGACAAAAAGGGCCATATTTCATAAGGGATGTTTTGCCCTTGTGTTCCATTCAAGTGAATGGGCAGCATGGTTTCTATTCAAGGTATCTACTAAATCTGTAGATGCCCTCCCTGCCCTTTACCCACATACCCCTACTACCAACAGAAAGTTTGATATTGGTGGTTTGATGCTGGTGAAAGAAGAGGGGGTGATAGCTATTATGATCTAATAGGTTATTCCTGTCAGTCTCCTTCGTAAAGAGATCCGATTCAAATGTACCCTCCTTCTTCCAGATACTGGTGTCTAGGTAGTTAATACTTCTATGACTGAAGGTCATGGTAAAACCAATGGAACCTAATGCATGAATAATATCATTTACAAAGCCCTCCAGGCTGACAGGATCCCCCAACCAGAAAAGGAACACATCATCAATATATCACACCCACATACACCCATATTTCATGAAAGCCTAATGTCCATACACAAGATCATGCTCAAATTTGTTCACACACCATTTGTTGGTGTTCTTTCACCACTTATTGACGTTTATAATTAAAATTGGACGTTTCTCCTTGCTGATGTGAATTGCAGTCTTTTGAGTGCTGTGGGTGTTATTGTACTGAAAATATTAAGGTTCAGCGTCAGAGGATGGTCGGGATTGCTGCCTTAAAGTATTTAGTACATGTTTTTTTGTGTAGTTATGGTTACATTGGGATAATTAAATAGCTTCCAAATTTATTCTAACGCCTTTCTAACTATCGTCCTGTCGCCCTCCTGCCTTTTGTCTCTAAACTCCTTCAACATCTTGTATTCTCTCGCTTGCTCCATTTTCTCAACACCTATTCTCTCCTAGACCATCTACAATCTGGCATCCGCGCTGCTCACAGAGCTCCTATACTTCCTCCCAAACATGGCCCTATACCTACTTCCACATTACTGTTGGAAGTAATCTCATTCACCCAGTAGCAGAAGCACACTGCCTAGGGGTTACACCAGACTCCTCTCTCACATTCTCTTCCTCTCACATTCAAAAGGTAGCTAAAACCTGTCATTTTTTCCTCAGTATTACAAATGTAACCCATCTTCTGTAACTGGGGTCTTTATTCCTTCATATCAGTATACAGCAACACAATCCATAACAGCATACATCTTCCTCAGCAAGAGAGATTCACTCCCACTGGACCCTTCATAACCAAACAGAAGATCACCTTGCTGCTTTCTTTGTCCCTGGACTCAACCCTCAGGGCTTGAGACCCCAAAGGTCTATCCCTGACTCCCACACTCCCTGGTGGAATGGGGGATAGCTGATCCCACTCCCCTGAGGGAGGGGAAGGAAGGTGAACCAGAGCCCTGGCTCCACACTTCCAACTCTGCACAGAACACAGAATGAAATTTAGGCTGCAGCCACTTTTGTATCAAGGGGAGGGACCTAGATCTGAACCCGATAGAGCAGGATCCAGGCCTTAGGCCCACCCCCGTCACTCAAGGAAGTTGTTTACACAGCAGAAAGGAACATAGATTTAACATAACACTGCCTGCGCAGGTACCAGGGCTTATGTGTTAAGCAGGGCAGATTAGTAGCCAAGGGGGTACCTGGCTACACAAAGATATGCCCTTTCCTCTGTTGCTCGACTACTAAAACTCTGACACAGGCCCTCATTCTCTCCCGGCTCGATTACTGTAACCTCCTGCAGTACGGCCTGCCTGCCTATCACCAACTATCCTAAACGCTGCTGCCAGAATACTCTCTACTCTTTTCTAAATCTGTCTCAGCATCTCCCCTGCTGAAATCCCTCTCCTTGCTTCCTATAAAATCCCGTATCACACACTCAATTCTCCTCCTCACTTTTAAAGCTTTACACTCTTCTGCTCCTTCTTACATCTCAGCCCTAATTTCTCGCTATGCACCATCCCGACTCTTGCGTTCTGATTAAGGATGTCTTCTCTCTACCCCTTTTGTATATAAAGCCCTCTCCCGCCTTAAATCTTTCTCACTGACTGCCCCGCACCTCTGGAATGCCCTTCCCCTCAATATCCGAATGGCACCCTCTCTCTCCACCTTTAAGACCCAACTTAAAACATGCCTGCATAAGGAAGCATATGAGTAGCTCCATGGCTGATACTTTACACCTGATACATAAACCTTGGCCCCTTGCAGACACACTTACTAGAATACCCTCCTACTGTCTCTTTACGTTCTTCCTACCAATCAATTCGTTTGTAAGCTCTTCGGAGCAGGGGCTCCTTTTCCTAAGTGTCACTTTTATGTCTGAAGCACTTCTTCCCATTATGTGTTTGTAACCCTGTTTCCCCCTCCTCTGGGAACTACACTGGTTACTACTTCGGTGTGGTGCTGAAGCCTACCTGTGGTGTCAGGAGAAGCTGAGCTGCGTGATGGTATGAGCAATGGGACAGGCTTTAGGGACATATTTCTTACTCACTCATGGTACAGTGCCTCCAGCCATGATAAGATCCCAGGATGTGAGACATCTGCAGTGATGGGAACTGATGTCTGTAGAGGGAGAAAGGGGGTGGCCCGGGATTAAAAGGGTTACACCCCATTTGGCCATCCCCTGACCTCACCCGGGAGTCAAAGGGTTAACTGGGCTAAGACCCAGAACAGTGATTTAACCCCTGTAATGACATGTACATGTGTATTCCCCTGTTTTATTGTAACATCTGGTTTGCAGCACACACACTGGGATCCATCCGGGAGCACAAGGGTTAATAATTGTATAGTGATTATAGCCCTTTGTGTAGATTTTCCCGCCTTTTCAGGCACCATTTTGCAGGTTCCCATAGGCCGCCATTAGGGCTCAATGCTTCTTAATGGTGAATCTTGCTGTGGAGTCCGGTTCCTGAGAAGACCAGCAGATGGCGTCCGAGAGGGAGAGCGGCGGTTTCCCATTGAAAGTCTATGGGCTCATTGACTTTAATGGAGAAACCCTCGAAAGAGCTTTCCAGGAACAAGTTGGCTGCCGTCCAAACCGCTTAACCGCAAAGCGGATACATTTTCAATAGAAGAGCTTTGATCACTTACAAGTCAAGTTCAACGACAAGTGGCGTGGGAATAAACAGTTCTAGGGCCCCTAGGAATAAAATTCTTTCTGTCCCTAGTTCCTAGACTTCCCCCCACTCGACCACAACCGGGTCCCCGTATCCTGGACCCCCGATAAGGGTCGAACCCATAAGAGCGGGCCGCGCCATAGGTTCCAATGGCGGCGGCCGAACCGGCTCAGGAAAACGGCTAAGTGTCAAATGCAGAATTTTGGTATTCCATAGCTCCGGTTCTGGAGGGTCCAGAGAGTCAGGGTTTGGGGTATTTGTAGCCACTGCTCCGGCATCGCTGCAAAACCATTCTTGACCCTTTGAGACCAACCCGACGGAGTATGGACCCCCTTGAAAGTTCGGGATTTCTCCCATAGACTTCAATGGCGGCCAAACCCCATTGACCGGCTACGGCGGAAAACCCCCATTGACTTCAACGGCGGCATCGCCCCGTTGGAAGTCTATGGCGGGGATTCCCATAGCCGCCAAAGGCGGCGGTTTGCCATTGAAAATCTATGGCGGCGAAGCCCGTTGTTGGGGATTTAGTGAATGGGGATTTAGTGAAAAACCGTGATTTCTTGTAGCGGAGATTTTTGTATTAAAATGAAAAATTATTTAAGGTGCATTTGTGTAACTCCGGTTCCGAAGGTCATAGCACGTCGTTTTTTGGACCATACGGTATCCCTGTTCCGACATTGAGAACTGGGAAGTTTGGACCTGCTGGACCCAGCGGAACCGGATATTTTAATACGTTTATGTTTTATGTTTAATACTGTATTCCAAGGTATGGATAGAACCCAGAGGAAATTCTTTTGCATGCCAGGATAGCAGATGGCCCTAGAGGCGACCCAATGTCTAGGACTTAAGTATTGTTCAAAGGGTTTTGTCACCCTCCATGTTTATTTAAGGGCGGAGAAGGCTCAAACCAGAGCAGTTTTTAAGTGTCCCATTTAACACCTTCCAACAAAGGTTTTCCTGCCAGAGATCCAAATGGGTAGACTTGCTGGCATTCCATTTGCATATGTGGGGCTACAGAAATGAGACCCCAGAGTTCTACTGCGCCTGTGCCAGCTAGCAGGGGGGCATGTATTAAAATGTGTTCCCACATTAAAGATTGGCTGGAGGTAATTGAAAACCAATCACAGGTACTTAAGGTTAAGGATAGGGGGACAAAAGGTTTATAAACTGCTGGCCACCCTATATCCTTTGTCTTCGTTTGCTGATATGGTTACCTGATATCACCTGAATGATTACCTGATTGCTGAGAGAAATGCTACATCATACTTCTCATTCCCCAACCCCTAAGTAAGTGTACTTCTTGTCTGTTAATGTATTATTCGTGTGTTCACCTATCCAAAGGAATAAATATACTTTATTATATCTAAAACTCGTTTCAGTTCAGACCCTGTGATAAATATATATCATCTGTTATATATATTTATGTGACCTTATACAGCCTGCCATAATCTCACCGTGACAATGTCTCCCTCCTGCCCAGTAACTGACAATTAGGCAGAGGTATGGGTGAACAAGCAGCTTTATTCAGGGCATCACACAGCATCTTCAGTAGCATAATCTTCTGCATATGTCCCAGGACTTCTGGACGGTGCTTTATCTCTCCACTGCTCTGCTCCAGCTGGTCTTAGGCTAGCCAGCCCAAGTGAGCAAGCTTACCCTGCAATGGGGAAGACTCACAGCTCCCACCATCACATCATCCTCCTTCACCCTAGCCAGGGATCAGAGAGGGGCTCCATCCACCTCCTCACACCCTGAGGTGCAGAGGCAGACTCCTACATCCTCTCTCTCCAAGGTGGAGAGGAAGACTCCTTGCTTCCTTCCCTCTAGGCTGCCAGAGAGAGACTCGTCTAACTTTAGCCTACTCCCCCTTTGAAACTTCTTGAAGGGGCGGGCTCATGGACTGTACCCACCTACAAGGGGCTGTACACAGGCCATGAGACAACACCTACCTTCCTTCACTTTCTGGGGAAGCAAGAAGGGGTGTCATGGGCCCACAGATTAACCTGCTAATGCCTGGATCTAAATAGGGCTTACGTAGCAGATACACTATGTGAGGAGAAACAGGTACAGTTGGACATACTCTGTTACATGTTATTTGTATTATTTATTATTTATATGATTGTCACGTGTATTACTATTATGAAGCGCTAGGTACATTAATTAATAGTGCTATATAATTAAAGACATGCATACATACATATTGTTAAATGGGATCAATCTACAATTTATACAGGTATGTGTTTATATGAAACACTCGTTTATATCAAAGAAGGCCTCAATCTTACAAGGTATTTAATGACAAAGCCTCCTAGTGGCTACCATTTATATTTTGAGTCTCGGACATTGTCTATAATGTCAACCATCTACATACACATATATAATAGAGACGAGGAGAGGAAGAATGAGGGAGCCATGGTACAATTCATATACATTTCTAGTTGATTATAAATTAACAATTCAGATAAAATACATTTACATATTTATTTATTTATAAAATGATTTACCAGGAAGTAATACATTGAGAGTTACCTCTCGTTTTCAAGTATGTCCTGGGCACCGTTATGATGACAGATACATAGTTACAAAGACATTGTTGCTTTAAGTGAGCAAGGTTTTATTTGTATTTACATGATCAAATTCTGATATATTGTGAAGATTCCCAGGGGAGCCAAATCTCACAGAATTGATCAAAAGATCCATTTAGCAGACTTGTGAGACGTTCCATAAGATTAACTTCGTCTAATTTTTGTAAAATCATAGTCATTGGTGGAGGTTCTTCCCTTTTTACAGAAGATAGTGCATCTGGTGGCCGATAATATGTGTGAAGTCAATATTTGGAAACGTTTAGGTATGTTTTGGGATATTTTATAAAAATAATGCTGTAAATGGATCTCTTCAAATTGTTTGATATGGACATTCTTAATGGATTTCCCACATACAATCATTGAATTGTCTTAGTTTTAATGTCACTGTCATCAAGGGAGATTCTAGCTGCTACCTGGTGCATGATGGTGCGATGAATACCTGTTTGGTAAAACAGAAGGCCCGAGGGTTCCACGATAGTATGGTGATGCGTCAGGACAGGCTATCAAGGCTGGTTCTTCTTAGTCAGCGCCTCCATCCCATCCTCAATTAGATTGTAAGCTTCTCGGAGCAGGGACTCCTCTAGCTTAATTTTACTTTTATGTCTGAAGCACTTATTCTCATGACCTGTTATTTGTATTATTTGTTATTTATATGATTACCACGTGTATTACTACTGTGAAGCGCTATGTACATTAATGGAGCTATATAAATAAAGACATACAATTATACAATGAGGGTCCTGGGGATAGCCAGGATGATACCCATAGGCAACTCTTTCAGGTCCCAATGACACAGCACACAATAGATAGTACAAGAGTCTTTATTGCATAAAACTGATCCACAGCATAGGTCCCTGGAGTAGCACCCCCAGAGCTTGTGCCAGCTATTATACCCCTGGAGAGGTGCTTGTAACCCTGCCCCATAACAGGGCAGGTCCGGTACTGACAGCCATCACACAACTCATGTGACCCAGCCAGTCTCCCCAAGATGGATGACACTATCTGGTTGTTGTTAGGCCTGCCCCTGGATACAGCAATAGTGTATCCAGTCTGCAACCATCATGCTAGGGAGTTTAACCGCAACACTGCCTATTCCTATCAGGACTTACACTGCCAAGCCGAAGAAAAGATGGTAGCCAGAGTAGGGGGCTACACAAGATTCAGTATGAGTTTATTATAACTTGAATTTGAAGTGGAACATTGCAAAACAACACCAAATAATGCCTTCTGTGGTATCATAAAACATGTTGGAAAAATCCCTCAAGTGACCTACCTCCGAGCATACCATAGGCTTGGGCTTGACCTTCACAATGATTGACTGATCATTGAAAGGCATAGTTGACGATGGAATCTGTTGCACACATCATTAGTTAAACTTGCATTCTATGTAAGTCTCCAATACTAAATGAGTAGAACAGCTGGAAGTTTTTAATTCCAACCCTAAAATAAAAAGGGGTTGGACTGCCTAGAAATGTATACAGTGTCTCAAATTCTAAAAAGGCTTATTTATCCTGTAAAGGAAATCCTGAAGCTGCATCGACTGTTAACAGGTTTCCGAGATTTTCGCAAATAGAAATGATGGCACTTGTGGAAAGTTATACCGTCTGCAAATTTAGCTTCTGAATCATTTCCTCTCTGTATTAAAGTTATCAAGAGGTTTTTCTTTGGAAAAGAAAAAAGAAAAGAGTTGGTATTATATGATATAAATATATACAGTAGTACAACAAATACATTTTGTAGAAGTTTGGATCTATAACATGTATGTAGACCAAGTAAGTAACCTAACCAAATATCAGGGCCCTTCACTATACGAGTCAATAAACAAGCCAGTCTTAAATGGTCAGGCTCCTGTATATATGACTGAAATTACCAAACACACAGCATCTGAAAGCTTAGAACCCAAATCCACCATTATATATATATTGTGTCAAAAAAGAGGGCTACTAGGATTGGGACCTCATGCATAGAACAAAAGACAAAAAGGCTCTAATGCTACATCTAACTTGACATTTTATATAGTTAAATACTTATCTGTTTATAGGCAAGAGTCGTTTAGTCCAATTCTTTGGCCAGACTATTTTAAGCCTACAACAACTTCATGGTACGGCCCATCTGTAAGTCCTAACTCGACTGTACCTGCAAAAAAGCTCCTATAACCTCACCAATGGAAGGAAAGCTGTCTCTAAGACGTGCTTATGGTGCTGGCGACGGCGACGCGACCAATTACGCCACCCACAAAAGTTATAATTTAACTTTCAGTGACGTCGCTAGAAGACCGGGTCATTGACCTTCTAGAACTCTCCAGGCCCTGCCATACAAGCATGTGCCTTGAGATTGCAACAATATAACTTAGCTAGAAGCCAGCTCACATGCAGGACCATGTACAAGGGGTTTAACCCCCACACTGCCATCAGCTACCATAGCCTACATGCTAAAAGGGGCCTGATTTTAGCAAGGGGCTACACTCTCCCCATGGTAAATCCCTCATCGTCTCATGTGAGGCAACATTTTGCATAGCATCAACAAAATATCAACAGGACATCATTATATAATAAAAATACATTGAACATAATACAAAAATACAACATCACAATAACATAACAGGACCCTTCTCAAGAAGAACCACATTATACTGTACAGCCGCATACCCCAATATAATATTCAGCATCACATTACACATACAGTAATAACAAATGTCACAAGCATTTGTGTTGACTATATATTATACCATTTAGGATCCATTCATCCGAATGATCCTTGTTATTAAAGGTAACCTCCTAATAAGGAAACCATATTAACAACATACCTTAAATGTCACAAGCATTTGACTCTAGTACATACAGGTCTTATATTACTAAACAATGGCTGAACATATTATAACCTTCAGTGATACCTTAAAACAGGGGTGAGCAAACTTTTTATGCCGAGCCCCCCATTTCATCCATGAAATTTCTCGGGCCCCCCCTGCCTGATGTAATAAAAATCACATGACGTCAGCGCACGTGAGCTGGTTCAGCCATTGAGGGCGAACCAGCTTTGTAACGCCCCCGCCACGCGTCTACAAAAAAAGTATTTATAACACAAATTACATCACTTAAAAATAAATATTATGGTATTTGTCTAATAGCGTCCCCATTTCTGCAGTATTATTAATCTCTCTCTTCCCGCCACATTAGAATCTCTCAGGACCTCTCTCCCCTCTGCCAGTCTCTCCCTCCCCCTGTATTTCTCACTCCCCCTCCAGTCCCTCTCTATCCCTCCCCTCAGTGTCTCCCCCCATTGTCTCTCACTCTCTCCCCTCTGCCAGTCTCTCACTCCTCTCCCAGTCTCTCCCTCTCCTTGTATTTCTCACTCCCCCTCCAGTCCCTCTCTATTCCTCCCCTCAGTGTCGCCCCCTCTCTCCCCCCACTCCCCCCACTCTCTCTTTCCCTCCCCCCAGTGTGTGTCTCTTTCTCCCTCCCCCCATTCTCACTCTCTCCCCTCTTCCAGTTTCACACTCCTCTTCCAGTCTCTCCCTCTCCCTGTATTTCTCACTCCCCCTCCAGTCCCTCTCTATCCCTCCCCTCAGTGTCTCCCCCCACTCTCTTTCCCTCCCCCTGTGTGTCTCTCCCTCCCCCCATTGTCTCTCCCTCCCCCCAGTATCTCTCTTGCACTCTCCAACCAGCTATTGTTTCTCCCTCCACCCGGTGTCTCTCTCACACTCTCCCTCCAGCCATTGTGTGTCTTTCTCCCTCCTGCCAGTGTCTCCCTCCCACCAGTGTCTCTCTCATCCCCATCCCCATGTAGCTCTTTCACCCCCCCTCCCCATGTCACACTCACTCTCACCCCCCTCCCCATCTCACACTCTCACCCCCCTCATGTCACTCACACCCCTCCCCATGACCCAGTCACTCCCCCATGCCCCAGTCTCACCCCCCCATGTCTCACTCTCTCCCCCCCCATGTGCCAGTCTCAACCCCCCCCCCATGTCCAAGTCTCACTCCCCCATGTCCCAGTCTCACCCCCCCCATGTCCCAGTCTCACTCCCCCATGTGCCAGTCTCCCCCCCCCCCTCCCCATGTCCCAGTTTCACTCCCCCCCCCCCTCCCCATGTCCCAGTTTCACTCCCCTCCCCATGTCCCAGTTTCACTCCCCTCCCCATGTCCCAGTTTCACTCCCCCCCCCCCTCCCCATGTCCCAGTTTCACTCCCCCCCCCTCCCCATGTCCCAGTTTCACTCCCCCCCCCCCTCCCCATGTCCCAGTTTCACTCCCCCCCCCTCCCCATGTCCCAGTTTCACTCCCCCCCCTCCCCATGTCCCAGTTTCACTCCCCCCCCCCTCCCCATGTCCCAGTTTCACTCACCCCCCCCTCCCCATGTCCCAGTTTCACTCACCCCCCCCTCCCCATGTCCCAGTTTCACTCACCCCCCCCCCTCCCCATGTCCCAGTTTCACTCACCCCCCCTCCCCATGTCCCAGTTTCACTCACCCCCCCCTCCCCATGTCCCAGTTTCACTCACCCCCCCCTCCCCATGTCCCAGTTTCACTCACCCCCCCCTCCCCATGTCCCAGTTTCACTCACCCCCCCCTCCCCATGTCCCAGTTTCACTCACCCCCCCCTCCCCATGTCCCAGTTTCACTCACCCCCCCCTCCCCATGTCCCAGTTTCACTCACCCATGTCCCAGTCTCACTCACCCCCTCTCCCCATGTCACAAAGCTGATGCAGGAAGCAGGGAGATGCTACTGTGCACAGCACGTTACTTAGCACAGCACGTTACTTAGCACAGCACAGCGCCACCTAATGGCCAAAATAAAAATTGCAGCTGCAGACGGCTTTTTTCCCTCTGCTACTGGCAATAATCGCCGCTGCTTCCTGCGCCCCCCCTAAACAATCTTGCGCCCCCCCAGGGGGGCGCGCCCCCCAGTTTGCGCACCGCTGCCTTAAAACATGCTAATCACATTACAACAAATGACACAACCATTTGCAGAAATATACACAGTGACTTGAGGTATTGTATGTAGCCCTGGTAAGATTATGGGCTATATTTCTATCCTCCTCCTGTGCAGTAATCCATGTTAAGGGCAGGTTTGCCAGGAGTTATCATGGGTTTCTCCCACCTCAAGCACTTGCTCTGATTGGTGAAGGTAGGTCACCTGACCCTGTGTCCAATCAAGAGACACAGGGGTGGTGCCTGCTGAAATCATAAAAAGCAGTGCACTTCCTATTTAGTGAGACAAGTCTAAGACAAGTGTTCTGTCTAGTCTAGGAGAGCTGGCAGCCTATGAGTAGAGCTGATAGTGAGTTGGACCAAATACCTCTCACCCTGCTTAGGGGGTGAGGGAAGAGCTAGCCCCACTCTGGATGGCCCTAGGTGCAGAGTGGAGGCAGGGACATCCTGAGGGAGTATAGCCGGCTGGCTGTGCATAATCCTGTACTTGATTGCATGCTGCTGAGAGAAGCTAAATAAAGAGCTGCTGCTATAGAAAGAGACCTAGTGTGTGAGACTGGAATCTCTCATCCCTGGGAGGAGATTCTGCGGTAGGGATTCCACCCCGTATCCCTGGGGCCTACTACAGATGGAGGCGCTGCACCATTAGAAGAAGAACGAAGGCATTCACCCCAGAGACCTGTCCTGTTGTCCCCCATGTCATCGCGGGAGATTCAGGCCCTCCTGTTGCCAGCAGGTATGCACCACACACAGTCATGTAGACAGACCACAGAACACCTTAGGGGACCTGATCTGGGGGGGTCGATGGGTTACATGTAGTATACTGTAGCTGCAACCATTGTACCCCTGTCGCCTGATAGCTGCCACCTGTGTGGGTGTGAATTTACCATTCTCCCACCAATTAAATGCTACCTCCTTCTCACTAATGTCAATCATAGGATTAGCAGACATATTTTTAAGCATACATTTCTGGGATACATTGTGTCTGAGACCAGATGCATTGTAAGGAACCCCAACCCTCTTTAATAGCATGTCTGACATCAGATGCATTGTAAGAAACCCCAACCCTCTCTAATAGCGCGTCTGAGATCATATGCATTGTAAGGAATCCCAACCCTCTCTAATAGCATGTCTGAGATCATATGCATTGTAAGGAATCCCAACCCTCTCTAATAGCGCGTCTGAGATCAAATGCATTGTAAGGAACCCCAACCCTCTCTAATAGCGCGTCTGAGATCAAATGCATTATAAGGGACCCCAACCCTCTAATAGCGCGCCTGAGATCAAATGCATTGCAAGGAACCCCAACACTCTCTAATAGCGCGTCTTAGATCATATGCATTGTAAGGAATCCCAACCGTCTCTAATAGCACGTCTGAGATCAGATGCATTGTAAGGGACCCCAACCGTCTCTAATAGCACGTCTGAGATCAGATGCATTGTAAGGAACCCCAACCCTCTCTAATAGCGCGTCTGAGATCAGATGCATTGTAAATAACCCAAACCCTCTGTAATAGCGCATCTGAGATCAAATGCATTGTAAGGGACCCCAACCCTCTCTAATAGCGCGTCTGAGATCAAATGCATTGTAAGGTACCCCAACCCTCTCTAATAGCGCGCCTGAGATCAAATGCATTGCAAGGGACCCCAGCCCTGTCTAATAGTGCGTCTGAGATAAGACGTAAATTCTTCTGTATTTGATACAAATTTCAAATGACCAGAAAATTGCAGGTAACCCTTTAGGTACCAATTGTTTCTAAGGAACATCGAGGGTTCAATTAATAGGTAACGTTTCATGCGCTAAGGCTTTCTATTCCTACCCAATAATCACTATCAGAATGAAAAACAAGTGACAGAGTTCTATGTAAGCCTTATGTAAATGTCTTTTAGAACTTTTTGAATTCTTCATCGTTTTTGTTGCCACTTTAATTATATATTTTGAAGTGCTTTTGACATCCAAACATGCCAATTTACTTGGATACTGGAACGCTGATTCATTTTTAGCTCTGTAACTTTGTATAACCCCCCTTCCCAAAGGGTCCCTGTCCATCTGTTAACAATCGGCATATTCATCAGGAGCACTGTTAAAAAGCTCTTATGAATATTCTTGGAGCATATTTTGGATTCCTTACAAATGTTTATGTGGTAATACAAGCCAGACTTTTCCTTATAGAACAAAGACATAGACTTACTAAACTTCGATATCGCTGGATATTAATGGAAACAAAAAAACTCATGTTATCACAGCGATTAGTGTGAACTAAATTTAACACCAGGAGAGGTAATTAGCATGAAAATGAGTATACATCACCTAATTACATATGCAAGAGCATTACATTGAATGACAGTATTTCAAATTAACCAAGGTGAGGAAATTCAAGCGCAAATAACACTAAATTCAAAGAAATTCTTAAAATAATTATTTTCGTGAAGTGAATCAGTGAAAATATTTTCTGAAAAACACAAGGACCCAAATTGACCACACAATTTGGTTCACTGTGTTTTTCAGCAAATATTTGCCGTTTCACTTCACGAAAATAATTTGTAAGATACACCAATAGGGAATAGTGCAGCTCTGATGTAATAAGACTTTTTCCAATTATCTTAGATGCACACGAAAACAGGTTACGAAGCGCAAATAGTCCCTAGGTATTTATGTAAAATGATAAAATAATATAATGCAACAATGTATTGTATTGTATTGTATTGTATGTCTTTATTTATATAGCGCCATTAATGTACATAGCGCTTCACAGCAGTAATACATGTGGTAATCCAATAAATAACAGATAATATAAATAACAGATCATGGGAATAAGTGCTTTAGACATTAAGGAAGAGGAGTCCCTGCTCCGAGGAGCTTACAGTCTAATTGGTAGGTAGGGAGAACGTACAGAGACAGTAGGAGGGAGTTCTGGTAAGTGCATCTGCAGGGGGCCAAGCTTTATGTGCCATGTGTTCAGAATAGCCACAGTCCTATTCATATGCTTCTTTAAGCAAGTGTGTCTTAAGGTGGGTCTTAAAGGTGGATAGAGAGGGTGCTAGTCGGGTACTGAGGGGAAGGGCATTCCAGAGGTGAGGGGCAGTCAGTGAAAAAGGTTTAAGGCGGGAGAGGGCTTTAGATACAAAGGGGGTAGAAAGAAGACATCCTTGAGAAGAACGCAAGAGTCTGGATGGTGCATAACGAGAAATTAGGGCTGAGATGTAAGGAGGAGCAGAAGAGTGTAAAGCTTTAAAAGTGAGGAGAAGAATGGAGTGTGAGATGCGGGATTTGATCGGAAGCCAGGAGAGGGATTTCATGAGGGGAGATGCTGAGACAGATCTAGGAAAGAGTAGAGTGATTCTGGGAGCAGCGTTAAGGATAGATTGTAGGGGAGACAGGTGAGAGGCAGGAAGGCCGGACAGCAGGAGGTTACAGTAATCAAGACGGGAGAGAATGAGGGCCTGAGTCAGAGTTTTAGCAGTCGAGCAACAGAGGAAAGGGCGTATCTTTGTTATATTGCGGAGGAAAAAGCGACAGATTTTAGAAATGTTTTGAATGTGAGGGGCAAATGTGAGAGAGGAGTCGAGTGTGACCCCAAGGCAGCGTGCTTGGGCTACTGGGTGAATGATCGTAGTTCCAACAGTAATGTGGAAGGAGGTAGTAGGGCCAGGTTTGGGAGGAAGTATGAGGAGCTCTGTTTTAGCCATGTTGAGTTTAAGGCGGCGGAGGGCCATCCAGGATGATATAGCAGAGAGACATTCAGAAACTTTGGTTTGTACAGTAGGTGTAAGGTCGGGTGTTGAGAAATATATTTGTGTGTCGTCAGCATAGAGGTGATAATTAAACCCAAAAGATGTTATTAGGTCACCTAGAGAGAGTGTATACAGAGAAAAGAGAAGAGGTCCCAGGACAGAGCCCTGGGGTACCCCTACAGAGAGATCAATAGAGGAGGAGGAGGTATTAGCAGAAGAGACACTGAAAGTACGATGGGAGAGGTAGGATGAGATCCAGGATAGAGCTGTGTTCCGAATGCCAAGAGTATGGAGAATGTGAAGGAGAAGAGGGTGGTCCACGATGTCAAATGCTGCAGAGAGGTCGAGTAATATGAGCAGAGTGTAATGACCTCTGTCTTTGGCAGCATGGAGGTCGTCAGTTATTTTAGTGAGGGCTGTTTCCGTGGAGTGAGCAGTACGGAAGCCAGATTGTAGAGGGTCTAGGAGAGAATAGGTGTTGAGAAAATGGAGCAAGCGAGCGAATACAAGACGTTCAAGGAGTTTAGAGGCAAAAAGCAGGAGGGAGACAGGCCTATATGTTGAAAAATATGTAGGTAAAAATGGAAAACGTAGATTATTCCACTCACGTGGTGTTAGAGTCAATCGGGCAGTCGAAGGGTGAAAACCTCCTTAGCTGGTCAATGGATAGTCAGTGGGTGAAGGCAGGATCTCCTCTTGTAGAGGCAAACGAGAACAGAAATAGTACAAATGTGATTTACTGAACAGACATATAGCACCCTGCTATTTTCCCATAGCCTGGCACATAAGTCCTGGTAATAGCAGGCAGTGCTCTGTTGCGATATAATTGTAGCAATTTACAGGCTCATGTCTGGGCTTGTAATCTGCTGGGACAACATGACAGGATGAGGGCCTAGCTACAGTTTTGATTCTGTCCAATCACTGGTACAAGTAGCATGGTCCCTCCCCCTGTATAAAGATGTGGGGGTCCTCCAAATTTGGCAGGGTCTTGAGAGTTCTGTCTGGCTCCTTAGGGAGTGGGTGTCCTGCCTTACCCCTTACAATATAAGATAAAACTTAACTAAAAATAGACATACAGTACACGTAAAGGCATAGCAATATTCCTTCTTTTGAGTTTAACAGTATATAACTCTTTCATTGCAGTAATTCCTTTAGGACAGGATATTTGAATACGCCTTGTATGTACAACTGACTGGGAAAAATATAAATGTTCAAAATAATAACATTTTATTTCAACAAAGACTTGTGTGTATCTTATTTACAGTGATGGTTAAAATGTAATAAAACATAAAAAAAAGGCCAGTATACATTATAAGAATCTGATGGGATACAGTTACAATTCTTAGGCTTAGATAAAAGGTCAAGTTTCTTACTTTCAGCATTCAAATGCCTATATATTTGTTTACAATACTTAGCTGCTGCGCTATTGGCTACAAACCATAGCGTCACCAGCATGCGATACCCAATCCCGAGCGAGGGAGACACAGACCCACTGGCACTCCCATACGGTTGCGGAATAAAAGAAAGACATGGACAATTCACAATACATTCCTCCTCCCCTGACGAAGTGAAGATTCGCTTCACGAAACTTGCGTAGGGACTCTTTGAAGACATCATGTCGATGGCGCCACAACCAGGCGCCACAACGACAGGGTGCCGACTCCAATGTGAAGTACCAGTCACTTCCGTCATCGCTAGGGTAGGGGGCCTCTGCTATCATATGCGGTCACTACCTTCTCCCGATTGAAGACTCGCCCGCATCATTCTTGACCAGAAATGCGGTGGCATTCCTCCACGAAGGCAAGATGAATCTTCGTAGAGGATAAGGGCATTTCCCCCGCTACTTTAAGGAACGCCCGGACTAGGGATCACATGTCGGCATTGTTTCCCAATATGATGGGTGAATTTGGGTGTTCCCTGGGTTCGGGACACACCAGCACTTCCACCGCCATAGGGCGAGTCATGTTAGTATTGAGTTGAGGTATGTCCATCTGTACCTTGATCACTCCATCTCTAATAATCATTATAATCATGACTGCTGAGGCGCCATAGGGTCATGGTCTCGGCCGATTCGAACGGCAGATGCTGCAAATGGCGGTCGTAGAAGGATCGGTAGACAATGGTTACCTGAGAACTGGTGTCCAATAGAGCAGAAGCGTAGATCCCTTCAATCATAACTCGGACCAAAGAGGTGGGACCAATTCGACTTGAGAGGCCGGCTTGGGGCTCTTTTCTTGGAATAGAAGGTATCATGCGCTTCCCGCTGTGGGGTGATTGGGTTTTAGGGTGAGTGGCAAAAGTCTGGGCCGCTGCCTGGGTAGTTACCTTCCAAGGGCAGTCCCCCCGCATGTGACCCTCTTCCCCACACTCATAGCAGTGGGGAGTGCCATCCTCGCCGGTGGTCATGGAGTTGACTGTGGAGGTTCCGGAGTCATTACCTCAGCAGACTCCTTCTTTAGAGCAGGTCCTCTGGCGGAGCTGCCCGGGTCCTCTTGGCATTTGAAATCCCATTTTTTCTTAGGCGTATGGAACATATTTTCTTAGGCGTATGAGACTTCTTGATCTTGCACTCGATCCATTAATTTGTCGAACGTAGGGGAGTTCTCTGCGGAGAGAAAAATTTGAGCATAATGGCAATTGGGTGCGTAGGCAAGGATCCTCGCAGCAACTGTTTCGTTTGATATCGGTGTACCGCTGACAACTCGATAACCTTGTTTGATACTAGAGTCCAGAGCTTTAACTGTAAGCGTTGGATGAATGTCGACGTATCTTCCCCTTCATTTTTTTTAAGATCATGAAACATGGCCAATAGTTCAACGTCATCATCTTTAGAGCTGTAGGCTTTAGTTAATTCAGTAATCAGGTCGTGGCCATCGGCCTCTGCATACTGTTCGCGGTAAGACCTGACTATGTTGGCCCCAGGGGGTCACAAATATTCTACAATTCTTTGTCTCTTCACGGCCTCAGAGTAGGACCATTCATCTATTACTTGGAGAGTATGACCTTTCCACTCTCTGAACTCTTCCTCGCCAGGTGGGGTGGGCAGCACCCCTGAAAATGCTTTTAGTTTATGGTAGTGGTGACCCTGGGAAGATTTTGCCAGAATGTCGGCTAGCTGCCGCAGCACCTCTGTTAATACGGGTTCTGTCACAGGACTACCAGGGGGCTCAGGACTATCCTTCTCCTTTCGTGGGCTATTCAGTGACACGGAATCACCCGCCTGCATATTCCATATCCAAACCCAAAATTAGCCCCCTCCGCTTTGATCTCGGCCTCAGGGTATATATACAAGGGGGCATTCCCCATCCAGGAATGGCCTATGCAACTCACCGAATCCTCCAGAGTGATGGGACTAATGGCACTGTGGAGGTAAGAGGGAGTACCCTGCTACACATATATCAAAACTCTTTATAGATCAGTATCAAACATAAAATCTTAAAGAATGAGCACCCACATGCTAACCATTCTCTTAAGCATTAAAACATAGAAATGGCATATCTGTGGGGTTGACAGCAATCACAGCTTTTCACCACCTCAACACTGCTATCACAGTTCTGCAATCCTGCGTTTCAGGTGACCAAATGAGGTCCCGATTCAGCAGTGGTCCCGGATAGTCTGCTGAACGTCTCTCTGTCCCCGTCTCCCCGACTCTACAGATTTCACCGTTAAGGCTTCCTCAGGAGTCAGAAGCAGTGTAGAAAGAAAACGAAGCGCAGCTAATGTAGCAAAAAATTGGATCAATCAAGGGTAACTCCCATAAAAATGCAATTTATTGATTAATAGCTCACATGGACAATTGTGACCAAAGTAAGAACTCCACGGAATTGCCACAGTTGGAAAGGGGTCTTCAAATCAGGTAAAAGGCAGCTGCCTTTATTATTGTTACCTCCCCTTACATAGTTCTCCTACACACTGGCTGAAGGGAGTTCATATTATATATTGTGCCTCCGGCTGTGGTGTGTACCACTAGGCTCGTTACCCTCCTAGGCTTAGTATCACTATTTTTTATTGGAACTGCAGACAATAACCAAATAAAGCATTCCGGACATTAAAAAGTTAATAACAAATTGAAAATGGACTTTTCTTAGCCTATACTGTGAATGATCACCATCTATCTGGAACTGGATTCCACAGGAGTCAATTCATTTCTAAGTATATTTATTTATTTATTTATAAAATATTTTACCATTGAGAGTTACCTCTCGTTTTCAAGTATGTCCTGGGCACAGAGTAAAACAAATAGTACATGGTTACAAGTACAGTTACATAAATGAACAAGGTATACATTATATACAAGACATTGCGTACACAGTTAAAGAAAATGTATATTATGAGCGTATGAAACAGTTACAGACCAGGTTAAAATGTGAGACAGCCTTAGATTTGAAAAAACGTAAACTGGTGGTGGATGTGAGAGTCTCTGGTAGGTTGTTCCAGTTTTGGGGTGCACGGAAGGAGAAGGAGGAACGTCCGGATACTTTGATGAGCCTTGGGACCATGAATAGTCTTTTGGAGTCTGATCTCAGGTGATAAGTGCTGCAGGTGGTAGGGGTGAGGAGCTTGTTCAGGTAGCTGGGTAGCTTGCCCATGAAGAATTTAAAGGCAAGACAGGAAAGGGGAACTTTGCGCCTAGACTCTAGTGTTGACCAATCTAGTTCTTTGAGCAGGGGGTCTCTGAGCCAGAAATAATGCGGTTCAGCTCAGGGGACCCCCTGCACCCGCACACTATTAAAAAAATACATTAAAACAGCTTCATTACCTTAGCGGCTATCTGCTAAGGCAATGAAGAGGTTAAGGCACAATAGCATGTTTATTGGGGACAATTGCCCCCAAGAAACATTGCAATATACAACACACATCTCACCCTCCTCCCCCCCCCCCGCCCCCTAACACATACAATACAGTAATGGGCAAAATTACTATTATCCACATATGGATAATAATGCATTTGCCTATTTTAAATACATGAATCACAATAAATACAGTAAATTCATATTACACTTACCTTTTCCAGGCACCCACGATGAAGGCCGTCTTCATTCTCATCTTCATCCTGCCCATGTCCCCTCCTAAGCTGCAAAACATACAAAAGAATAAAAATGGCCAATGTAATGTCCCCTAACCCCTTATTCACCTTAGCGGTCATTAACCGCTATAGTCATTAAGGGGTTAACACACCCTCACTCACCACTCCCCCACTACCCACCCTGTGAGGCCTAACCACCCATTACCCACAGGGAGGCCTACCCAGCCCTGCTTGGGGACAATACCCACTTTCCCCAACACGTTAAACACAATAAACAGCACCCCCATAAATACCTCATTTATTCTTTTACATATAGGGTTAATACCCCAGGCCCACGGGAGTCCCCGGTGGTCCTGACGGGTGTCCGTAAGCCTCACAGTGGCCTAGCAAAAGGTTTCAGACAGGGTCTGGAGGCCTACGGGTGGTCCCCGCCAGGCGCCGTGGCCACCAAGTGGTCTCCGTGGGTCACCGTGGGCCCAAAATGGAGTCTCCACGGGTAGGCCCACAAGTATCTGAGGGTCCTCGGGTGGTTCCCACGGGGGTCTGGGGGCCCTCGGGTTGGCCCTACGAGTCCGCGGTGTCCCCACAGATGTGGGGCCACCGGTTCTTCCTCACAGGTATCCCCCATGGACCCGGCAGCCTGGAACCCGTGAGTGTCCGAGGAGACCTCAGGTAGTCTCCAGAGGTCCCCGCAGACCTAAGGAACCAACCCTGTATGTAAAAAAAATAAACCTGTCCTATACATTTAAATACATAAATACCATCTACCCCCCCCCCCCCCCCACACACACACACACACACACATACAGTACAGTAATGGGCAAAATAACTATTATCCAGATATGGATAATAGATTATTTGTCCATTATTAAACACATTAACTAGCATAATAAAATAAATACAGTTCTACTAACCTCATCAATATGAATTCTCTCCGCCTGCAAGTTCCCTCTGTCCTCCGTAGCCAAAAAAATACATTGCAAATATATTCTGGTGTCACTTAACCCCGTAATCACCTGATCGGTTAATAACTGCAAAGGTAATTAAGGGGTTAAGCCACCCTGGCCCGATACCCACCCTTCACCCATTCATTTGTACAGTGGCTTCATCATGTATGTATGTATATATATATATATATATATATATACATAAACACACATACTATATATATATATACTCACCATAACTTAACCGGTAAGAAATGGGGGTGTATATATCTTTCTCCTACTGGTGTAAGTCCTGCTAAGGGCAGGCCGCCAGTAGTTATCATGGGTTTCCCCCGCTTCAAGCCCTGGCTTGATTGGTGGAGGTAGGCCCCTGACTCTGTGTGGAAAGGCAGAGACACAGGGGAGGGACCTGCTGACATCGTGATGGGCAGGGCTGTCTCTATTTAGTGGGCTGCTCCTGTGAGTCTGGAGTGAGTTAGTTAGTGCTGAAGCAGAGTCTGAGCTTGGAGCATGCAAGTGAGAGGAGAGGAGAGACTCAGCCATATTGAGTAGAGCGGATAGCACTATAGTACAGTGGGCCAATGCCCCTCACCCTGCAGAGGGTGAGGGGAGAGTCAGCCTCACCCTGAGAGCCTATACATTAGGGTGGGAAGGTGTGGAGTATTGGAGCTCCAGACAGCCCATCCTGAGGGTGTACTTCTGGAGGGAAGGAGAAGGAGGAAGAGTCTGTACCCTGCTGCTGTTGCTGTGTGCTGTATCACTGCTGCTGGAGAATAAAGACATTGCTGCTTTTATATCAAAGATTGTGTGAGACTGAAATCTCTCGCCCTTGGATCAGGGCTTCTCTGGGAGGATTTCACCTTACTCCTTAAGGCTCGCCAGAGATGGAGGCGTTGCACCACCGTTGCTAAGAAGATGGAGGCATATACCCCAGAAGCCTGTCCCTGTTATCCCCAATACCACCGCGGGAGACTCAGGGCCTCCTGTTCCTCACAGGTACGCACCACCCACATACATGTAACCAGCCCTCACTACACCCTAGGGGTCCAGTCTGCGACCGGGGGGGGGGGGGAACATGGGTTACAATATGTATGTCTAGATCGATATATACATACAGGGTAAGAAATGATTGTTTTGGAAATGCTTGTTTTGCTGTTTTTAAAATGTATTTTGCTGCAATGCTTACGAATGAGTGAATGTAATTTGTAATGTAGAGAGATGTAATTTTTGGTGCTTTTTGCAGTACTTGATTTCAGGGTGTGGCTTGCTTTTTAACAGTTGATTATTTTTGGTAGTTATATTTTGGCTGATGGTAACTTGTTTTATGAATGGTTTGGTTTAAGCATTGAAATAGGTTATTGTGTAATTGATTTGGATAGGATTGTAATTGATTTCGGATTTCAGTAATTATGGTAATATATTTCTGTTTACTTGCTTGGTTTAAATAGTATACTTGTTTGGATTTAATTGTATTTTGTTTGGAATATTTTATTGTTAACATTGATTTGCATAGTGTACATGATGCACAGATTATATGCATCATGTACACTGTAAACTTCAATGTTTTGATTGTCGATTGGGAGATTGCCATTTGTTAGATATTGATTGGTAGATGATAATTATTTTATTTTGAATTGTTTTTGTTTTTTTAATGTGGCTAGCTAATATTTTAATTTTGAAATGCTATGTGATTTATTGATTTGGAGATGTGCTATTTTCATTTGTGCATGTTTCTTGAATGCTTAAACATTTCTTTGTATATTGGTTAATCATGTGTGTATATATATATATATATATATATATATATATATATATATATATATATATATATATATTGGAAAAAAGAAAAGAGAAAAAGCGCCAGGGGATCCCCTGATGAAATCCGCAAAGGCGGAAGAAACGCGTAGGGACGGTTTGCATTGAAACTACGGTGGCTGACCTGCCTTCGGCACCAGAGAGAGACCAAGGAAATACAAAGATAATCCTTCCGGTATCCAGCACCGCATGTGTGGGAGTAATGGCGGACGCACGCTGCTGAAAAGCTCCTGACGGATGTCTGTTATAGAAACACCTTGGAGAAAACGGCGTTCTCAACTGCTGGGTCTCGAACTGATCGTGAGATTACAGAGCGGAGGTGACGGTGAAGTCTTCGTTTGGAGCATGGGCAGGTCCCATAAAACGCTTATTTTAATCAGACTAATTGTAAGTGTGCAATTGTCTTGTCCATGGTTTATTAAAATGTCAATCTGATTTTACACAAGGATCGGGCGCTTTTTCTCTTTTCTTTTTTCCAATAGGTACTATGGGAACTTGGTGAACCCAAGAAGAAGCAGCCTGGACCTTTGTTTTATTTACTCATGGACTTCATTTGGACTTAAGTATCAATTTTTATAGTTCTATTTTTGTATTTTTATGCTATTTTTTATGTTCAACAGATTATTTTTATCTTTCATATATTTTTGCACATTTTTTCTATCATTTTTTGTTTGATGTATGTTGTTTTTTATATATATCAATTATCAATTAGTAAATTAGGCACTAGTTGGTTCATGCATACATCATAATCACTATTGATGTTTGGTGCAACATTTTGGCACACGTCACCGGAGTGGCAGCAATTTGGGTGTATTTGAAAAAGGGGCGCTGTCTTTATAACTGTCCATATATATATATATATATATATGCAAATACAACTGTATGCTCATCTGCATGTCTTAGGCAGGTCTGCAACCCCACCTTTCACCATTATCACCCAGCATACAGCACTTCCACTGCAGCAAGGGATTCTGGGAAATGACATGCAAATGAGCACACAGTGCCACTTTTTGCCTCAAAAACCATTTTTAACATTGTTTCCTATAGGCTTAAGCTTGCTGCATGCTCACAGCTTTGAGCACAGCCAGGGTTAAGGTGCATACCCAGAAAACCACCCACAGACAGCTGTTTCGACTTTAATGGGTCTCATCAATGTGGGGTTGATTAACTGGGTATGCAAAGAGGCTTTGGGATAGGCTATACCATAATACTGAGTTAAGTTATGGTGAGTAAAAAAAGTGACAAAAACCCTCCACAGGAAAGCAAATATGCAAATACAACTGTATGCTCATCTGCATGTCTTAGGCAGGTCTGCAACCCCACCTTTCACCATTATCACCCAGCATACAGCACTTCCACTGCAGCAAGGGATTCTGAGAAATGACATGCAAATGAGCACACAGTGCCACTTTTTGCCTCAAAAACAATTTTTAACATGGTCCCTATAGGCTTAAGCTTGCTGCATGGTCACAGCTTTGAGCACAGCCAGGGTTAAGGTGCATACCCAGAAAACCACCCACAGCCAGCTGTTTCGACCTTAATGGGTCTCATCAGTGTGGGGTTGATTAACTGGGTACGCAAAGAGGCTTTGGGATAGGCTATACCATAATACTGAGTTAAGTTATGGTGAGTATATATATATAGTATGTGTGTTTATGTATATATATATATATATACATAAATACATGATGAAGCCACTGTACAAATGAATGGGTGAAGGGTGGGTATCGGGCCAGGGTGGCTTAACCCCTTAATTACCTTTGCGGTTATTAACCGATCAGGTGATTACGGGGTTAAGTGACACCAGAATGTATTTGCAATGTATTTTTTTGGCTACGGAGGACAGAGGGAACTTGCAGGCGGAGAGAATCCATATTGATGAGGTTAGTTGACACAGATACCCAGCAAGCTCAAACTCCCCCACCCACCACAAAGTGAATATATATTTATGTCAACCAGAGAGCTACTGAGCGTGGCAATTGTATATAACAAGAGACAGGGGGTGCCCAATGCTGCATCCAATTGACAAAACATATAAAGTAAAATACTTCAATAATAATAATTGGTTATTTAGTTAACCCTTTGGCCAAAGGCGTCATAAGCCTGCATACCAACGTCAAGGTATAACCAAAATAATGCAGGTCCTACACTACACTGTGAAACCTTTCCTTTTACCTCTGTGAGAGGGGAAAAAACCATAATGGGTCTTGTTCCTGCAGCAAGTGAAATGACCTTCCAAGTTAAAAGGGTGAAGGAGGAGGAGTGAGCTCTGGGGGGAGGTGCCACAGCCTCCAAAGAGACATAGGTTAACACAGATACCCAGCAAGCTCAAACTCCCCCACCCACCACAAAGTGAATATATTTTTATGTCAACCAGAGAGCTACTGAGCGTGGCAATTGTATATAACAAGAGACAGGGGGTGCCCAATGCTGCATCCAATTGACAAAACATATAAAGTAAAATACTTCAATAATAATAATTGGTTATTTAGTTAACCCTTTGGCCAAAGGCGTCATAAGCCTGCATACCAACGTCAAGGTATAACCAAAATAATGCAGGTCCTACACTACACTGTGAAACCTTTCCTTTTACCTCTGTGAGAGGGGAAAAAACCATAATGGTTAGTTGAACTGTATTTATTTTATTATGCTAGTTAATGTGTTTAATAATGGACAAATAATCTATTATCCATATCTGGATAATAGTTATTTTGCCCATTAATGTACTGTATGTGTGTGTGTGTGGGGGGGGGGGTAGATGGTATTTATGTATTTAAATGTATAGGACAGGTTTATTTTTTTTTACATACAGGGTTGGTTCCTTAGGTCTGCGGGGACCTCTGGAGACTACCTGAGGTCTCCTCGGACGCTCACGGGTTCCAGGCTGCTGGGTCCATGGGGGACACTTGTTCACTCCTTTTAAACTTCCTTTTAAACTTCAGTTGTCCTGCCACCTACAATGTGCCACTTGGAGATGTGCTGCAGGCAGACTAAAGCTGTTCTGACTGGGTTTATATGGGCCTAAAAAGTCACCTTTTGGTTTGGTTTGGTTTGGTTCCTTTTGGTTGACAGTTTGGTTCCATCTGCTTAATTAGCACATCTGAGGCACATTCAAACAGATGGTTTTCTACCCAGGGTGTTCCCTGCCTAGGTGTGAAAGCTTAATTCAATGAAGGGTATACACATACCAATGATAGTATCATATTTGTAACAATTCAGAGTGTGTATCCACCCAAAATGTATCTATGGGTAACCGATCATGCAAGGTATTCCCAAACAGTGGCAGGATTATAGCAATTTAGACATTATTTGTACAATCAATGATTCACATGTGATGGCTATAATCGCGTCTAAATTGCTATAATCCTGCCACTGTTTGGGAATACCTTGCATTATCTGTTACACATAGATACATTTTGGGTAGATACACACTCTGAATTGTTACACATATGATACTATCATTGGTATGTGTATACCCTATCCATTAGGAGTCAGCGAGTGTATATCTAACAGACCACTTGATAATGTTTAAACCCACTGTGTAAGGCTATTTAATTACAGACCATACATTGGTTTTTTTCTTGCTCTTTTTTGGATATACGTATACTTTCATGTGTAGAAGACTATAATTTGATATTAGTGACACAATTTGGTCACAGCACACAGGGTATCTGTATACGAGACTATATGTTTGTGATAACTAGGACACATATATACATAATTTTGTGTGTATTGTGTAACAAACAGGCAGTGTCTTTTTAAGTATTTTATTTTGGTGTATATATATTTTTTTCATATAGAAGAGTTATAAATAGTTAATAAAATTTTATTATTTTTGTATTTTACCTCTCCTGGTTTTTGCATTATATATATGTAGGGATTGACACATTCCCTTGTGTTTAATTATTACGCTAATCAGGCTGTGTGCAAATCAGTGGGAATCTTTTTTTGTGATCATCCTTGATCATTTGATAAACATATCCTTTATTCCCCATGCACCGCCATATTCTTTATATACTAATGAATATTAAGGTAGAGCTGTGATGACCTTCTCCTACTTGAATCTCCAATTTATACATGATCCTATTATTTTTTTTTTAGAATCAAGGTTACCCACATGGGAGCATGATCAGAAAGTACAATGTTATCTATTTTGGCTTCTTTTAATCTATTAAATGCTGTAGTATTGATTTGGGTTTTCATAATTCACCAGTCAAAAAAAAAAAGAACACAGAGCCGAAACACCCATCGCGCATGCGCAGCCAGTGTTCATCGCCCACACATGCGTGGTCGGCTTTCATTCGTGCATGTGCAGTTGGCGTTCGCCACGTGTGCATGCACGAACGGAATCCGACCGTGCATGCATGAGTGATGAGCACAGACGGCACATGCGAGGCCACAAATCCTTAAAAATTCCTACTGGACGACGAGATTAAATTAAAAATCTGGACATGTCCAGGAAAATACAGACGTATGGTAACCCTAGCATTGATTAGTAAATAATCAATCCTTGAAAGAGCCAGATGTGCTCTGGACATACTGTACACGTCTAATCTGTGTCATCAAGGTGCAGTGTTCTCCAAGCATCTACTAAGTCTAAGTGCTTTTTTAAATATGTTATTTTTTTTTTTCCTGTTTTTGGTTGGTCTTACTTAAGATCTTGTCTGTTAAATTAAAATCTCCACCCAATACTTCCTGAGTATTTGCTCAGTTTCTGTATTAGATTTAAGAAAAAAACCTTTGAGTAGTTGTTTGGCGCATAAATATTACAGAGAATTAATTTTTCGTTGTCAAGCTTTACATCCCATATAGCAAATCTCAACTGTGAGTCTGAAAATAAGTAAAATTCCTATATTTGTAACCCTTTCGTGACCAATATGCTGCAACCCCTCTAGATTTTCTATTAAATGAGGAAAACTTGCATTCACCCACACATTTGCACTTTAGTTTCTCGTATTCTTTATCTATTAAGTGTGTTTATTTTCCCCAGATTACTCAGCACCTTCTTTCTTTTACTAGGCGCTTTAATTCATCCTATATTCCACGATACTGTTCTAAGTGACGCTATTTATTTTTATATTCATACTTTCTTTTTTTTCCCTTTTCCCCTCAATGTTTTCCTTGTGCCTTTTTCCTTTCCCCTCATTAGGGCATAATCATTTTAATTTTTGCAAACTGTACATTTCTTCATATTTGTCCATATCTTTGCTGCATTTACAAACAACACATGCTACACAGTGTGGTATGGTGCATACCTGCTGGCTCAGAGTTGATCTTAGTCTCCTGCGATGTTGTGGAGGACAACAGGACAGGCTTTTGGGGCAGTAACTGATTCGTTCTCACGGTGACAGCGCCTCCATCTCTTGCAGGTCCCAGGGATGTGGGGACAATCCCTACAGGAGAACTTACTTCCCCTCCCCCTGATAGATTGTAGTCTCAGGCAGGTAGATATATTTGAACAGGATCCCTTTATTTGGTTACACTGCAGATGAGAAGCATAACACAGTGGTTACAGGCAGTTCTTGGGGCTTCACCCACAGGATGTATCCTGGACCTCCACTCCAGGACAAGGGGCCCTGAAGAAGTCATTGCTCTTCACTTACTCCTTGGTGGAGTAAGGGTTATAGTCTCCCATCCACTCCCCTAAGGGAGGGAATACAGATTGGCAGATCCCTGCACAATTGTTGTGACTAGACCAACCTTTCTCAAGCAGGTAGAGGCACTGACTAAATTTAGCAGTGAAGCTCCTTAAGTACAAGGGAAGCAGGCACCATGTCTGAAGCTCTGATTGGCCACACACAGGCCTAGTCCCACTGCCTCCCCTGTGACTCACTGAAGCTGCTGTGATTGGGGAAAACACATGATTACTCCTGGCAGCGTGTTCTTACCAGGGCTTACTGCCAGGAGGGGGCAGACTGGTAGCCAAGGAAACCAGCCCTGGCTACACATACATTAAACATTAACTTTCCTTCTTCTTTCTTTCTATATCTTCTGATTTTAGTTATTCTTTTGTAACTTTAACTCCCTTAACTGGTTTAGTTAACTAATTCACCCTTTCCTCCTCTGTACCTCTACTTCTTGATCCCTTTTAACAATATCTATAGCATTTAGTAAGCCTAATTGTTGCATATCATTTAGGTTTAGCTTGCATTTCCTCCCCTCTTTAAAAAATTTCCCTTAACTTACAATACATAATTCTATCTTCTATTCCTATAACATTATAACATGTAACCTATAACCGCTTATGGCTTAACATAACAACAACACTTAAGTATTCCTCTCTTCCACGCTTTCGTTTTTTGTGTTTATGTTTCCCACAAACTATATTTTCTTCTTGCTTTCTTTATGTTAGTGAAGATAAAGATTGCCAGGAACATGGCTCATTCCTCTGGAACAATCTTTGTCTTGCCTGCTAGATGTTGCGGGCGTCACCGCCTGTCTTTCCTGTACGTAATCCTTCTGCAAAATCATAAACATCTCAGCCTCCCTGGGGGAACTGAATTCCTTTTGTCCTGTCTCTCTGAAGATTCAGTAGCTTTGCTGGGTAGACTAGGGAGAAATGTTTCCCTCTTTTAATTAAGACCATGCTGATTGTGGAGTACTCCCTTCTTACTTTAGCCACCTCTGCTACAAATTCCTGGGATGGAAGTAAATGCCCGTCTTTATATTTTATTTGTGAAGGTTTCTCGTACGCTCTCGATATTTGAACGTTATCCTGGAAATTCAGCAGCTTTAGAATCAGCACTCTGGGCCTTGCATCCTTCTGACCACATGGCGGGCCTAGTCTGTGGGCCATCTCAATCACCATTGATAGTTTCTCTTCTTCTACCATCAGCTGTCGTGGTAAATCTTTAGCTAGAAAATCCTGAAGTAGTAAGCCTTTTATTTCCTCAGGTACTCCCACAAATTTTAGCTTGTTGCGTCCTGTTCTGTTTTCCAAATTGTCCAGCTTTGATGCAGTAATCTGTTGGTTTTTTTTAACAGTTACCTGCTTCTTCTATTGCTCTACCTCCATCTCTAAATGTTCTAATATGTGTTCTTTTTTCGAAACCGTAGCATGCAACTGTGAGGTATGTTCCTTGATATCGGACATGGCTGCCTTCAATTGCTGTGATTGTCATTTGAAAGCGGGGTTCCAGCGATTCCTTTGTTGCTTTTATCACATCTGCCTAGGGGGGCTATGGGGCTTACGTGTCTGCCTGTTGTTGAGATTACATCCACCATGCTTGCCTCTCCCTATCTTTTGTCAGCTTTGTCTGCTCTAATGTTTCTGTGTGGCATATGTTGTTCTGGAAAGGATAGGAATATTTCCATTCAAAATGGTATTGTTAGGTGTGGGGAGTCATCCGACAACTTTTCTCACTATTTGATTTTTATAATTGCCGATTTGGGGATCTTCTGATCAGTGAAGTTCAGACCAGCTTAGGAGCTCATGTGAGGTGCGACCTACTCGTGCTGCACCATACCAGAAGTCCTTAAAACATTATTTAAGGAGTTTATTCTTTTTAATTAAACATTTTTATATACCTTGGGCTTATTCTAGTAGCTGTGAAGTTGTCATTTAAAAAACACAGATTAGGTAGCGCTAACTTGAAAGTTAAAACAATTTATATTTGTAAAACCTTAGATGGGGATAATAGTCCACATATAAGGGGCTGCCCGAAATACAATTTCTGACCCCCTGGTCAGGATGATAGAGAAAAAAAGGATATGTATAACAAGAGGCGCCTGTTGATAAAAAAGGATATATATCCAACCAGTTGGTTAGCCATTGATAGGCGCCTCTTGTTATACATATCCTTTTTTTCTCTGTGAAGTTGTCATTGCCAACCCGCACGCGTTTGCATGTTTGCAAGAAGCAGAATGAAATATGAGAAAAAAATGTATCTTCTATTGCAAATCGCAAGTTCATAAAAGTGACAAACCACCTGATTTATTCTTACATTGGAGGCGAGCAACTTAGAGGTGGTGAGTGTTCTCATTCAGGGGCTGAGCTGGGGTGGTGGGGGAGGGGAGCAGGAAGGGGAGGAGTTCCTAACTTAATAGATATCTCCAGTTGTATATATGTCCCTTCAAACCTCCATCCAAATAAATTAGGGTGACGTGCCTGTGCAGAAAAAGGAACATACCTGAGGTACCGTGGGAGATATGCTCATGTCTATACAAAATATATTTAAATGAGTCACACATCCTAAAATGTATCCTTAAGACCAATCAGTTTAAAGACCCTTGTGATAAAGGGGGTACCAGTGTCTGGCCCAACAGGATTATAACCGACAACAGTTATTCAGGGCAGCAGCTCTAGCATTGAACTTAACTAGATGCTGGGAAATGATGATGTCACAACTCTCAGGTGTCTCCAAGTGGGCTCATGTTTTTGCTCAATGAACATCGACCTGGCAACCAGAAATTGGAAATTATCTGCTTTTTTCCCCTCATAGAAACAAGAATAAATCACATATTATCAGACAAGTGTGAATAATTATCTCAGGACACAAACGTATCTCTTAAAGTGGCCAACTCAGAAAAGCCCCTATTATAAATACTTTTTAAAGGGCTTTCAAGGTCACCAGCAGTTAACAAAGGAACCATCACCAAGGAGAAGACAAAAAGAAAAAGAAAACTTTGCAGGAGGATTAGATCAAAAAGTCCCAGAACTGAGCCTTGTGGTACACCAACACATAGATCAACAGAGGAATCAGAGGAGTTAGCAGTAGATACACTAAAAAAAATGATGAGAGAGGTAGGAAGAAAGCCAGTAGAGGGTCTTGTCCAAAAACACCAAGAGAGTAGAGCGTGTGAAAGAGAATTGGGTGGTCAACAATATCCAAGGCTGAAGACAGGTCAAGTACAATAAGAAAGGAGTCATGTCCTTTGGATTCTTCAATGTGAAGGTCATGTGCTACTTTGGCATGTGCTGGTTTAGTAGAGTCAGCAGTGCGAAACCCTGATTGGAGAGGGTTAAGGAGAACATAGGAACTGGGGTTAGCATTCGGGAAGATAAAAACCTTTCCAGAAATATAGAGGCCAAAGACAGGAGAGAGACAGATCAATAGTTAGACGGGTTAGTGCGGTCAATTGCGTTGTTTTTTATAATAAGTCTCACAACAGCACGAAGAAGGAAGGAAAGAGGAAGGGGAAGAGTTGAAAATGTGAATGAGTGCAGGGGGAGTGAGAAGTCAGAGGAGATGGGATCAAGCTGGCAGATAGTAGAGGAAAAGAAACGTCGTTCTCTGTTACGAATGAGAAAACATCTAGAGTAGATGAAAGGGCAATAAGGAGAACAGAAGTATAGAGGAACTCGTATACATATAAGAAGTTGGGTGCTCCAATGAATTAGGAATATATGCAGTCTTATTTCAATAGTCCTTATAATTGAGAGTCTGGAGTAAGACTTTATTATGGAGTGGGTATTTGAGTGATAAACCAGTAACATGAAAGCCTAATATCTCCTGAAGAAAACAATCAGGGTGATAATAAATCAACCTGAAGTTAATCTCATTGGAGAAAAGCTAAATCAATACTGAAGTAGAGAACACTCTACATATAATGATTAAATACATCTTACCCTCTCCTGAGCCTCCACGAGTCTATGGTGGCGGGTCCAGCCACAAACGTAGAAATCCAATAGCCAAAGAAGACAAAAGCAGCGCACTGCCAGGGAGCCAGGTGGTAAAAATGCAGAATTCTTTATTTATTCAAAAAATATAAAGTTTATATTTTTTTAATAAAGAATTCTGCATTTTTACCACCTGGCTCCCTGGCAGTGCGCTGCTTTTGTCTTCTCTGTAGAGAGGAACTCATCTGATTGAGTCCACCTGGTCTTTGAAGTAGTCAGCAAAAATGTGAGGAGAGATGGATTGTGAGAGAAAGTAGGTTTAAAGGAGAGTTACACAAAGAAAAGGCATTGTGGGTCCGACCTGTGAGTATTGGTAAGTGTAGAGATGTAACTTTACTTGACTAGAAATGGTGCTGAATTGTAACAGGAGGGTTTTGTAGTGGAGGAAATCAGCAAGAGAACGAGACCGCCTCTGCAGTCAACCATTGTAGAATGCAGGCACCGTGGCAGAGTAAGAATAAGAGAGCCAAGTTTATGTCAGAGCAAGGAAATTTAGGGAGCGAGAGAAGACGAGGGCTGATTCAAACCAAACCCATTTTAATAGCATATAATGGGTTCATATCTAAATTTAATTTTTCCTTCTCTCTTTAAGGAGGAAAAGTGCAGTAATACTACTTTGTGGAGACACAAGTCAGGGGGTAGCATGTTTAATTTCTGATATGCCCAGAGAGACATGAATGTAGGAGGAACACTGCTTGAGGAGCTCTGAATAACTTGATGCCCTTGTATTCTCTTTAGTGCTTGAGGGCACAGAAACACATACTGCAACTCTAGTGACATTTTAGCATCTATTTTACACATTTTTATAATAAATGTACTTTTCTCCAACATGAATGCCAGGGTATGTAGGAAAACGAATAACAAACAAAGATGCCCAAAGCTACTTCCAATGTGACAAAAATACACAGTGCAATACCTATATATTCTCTTGAAAAAGGGTAATTTAGTTTAACCCTTTGGCCAAAGTGTCTTAATCCTGCTGCCACATTGAAGGCATGACCGTTAGCAGGTCCTAACACTCCCTGAGTTAAAATTCTTATTTACCTGTATAATTACAGGAAGAATGATCTGTATTGGATCTGTCGTAACCCAGCAAAATGAAACTGACCTGCCAACATGGAAGGGGGGGGGACACTGTGACGATAGCTTCCACAGGCTTATTAATATTACACAAAAATAACTGGGTTTGAACTGAACGAGGCTTAAGATATAATAAATTGTATTTATTCCTTAGAATAAAGGTGAACACAACAGATAATACAGTAACAAACAAGAAGTACACTTACTTAGGGGTTGGGGAATGAGAAGTTAGATGTAGCATTTCTCTCAGCAATCAGGAAATCATTCAGGTGATATCAGGTAACCATATCAGCAAACGAAGACAAAGGATATATGGGTGGACAGCAGTTTATAAACCTTTTGTCCCTCTATCTGTAACATTAAGCACCGGTGATTGGTTTTCAATTACCTCCAGCCAATCTTTAACATGGGAACACATTTCAACACATGCCCCCCTGCTAGCTGGCACAGGCACAGTAGAACTCTGGGGTCTCATTTCTGTAGCCCCACATATGCAAATGGAATGCCAGCCAGTCTACCCATTTGGCTTTCTGGCAGGAAAACCTTTGTTGGAAGGTGTTAAATGGAACACTTAAGAACTGCTCTGGTTTGAGCATCGGATAAACAGTGAGGGTGACAAAACTCTTTGAACAATACTTAAGTCCTAGACATTCAGTCGTCTCTCGGGCCATCTGCTACATTATGGCCAAAGAAATTTCCTCTGGAATTTATCCATACCTTAGAATACAGTATTAAGCATAAACATAGACGGATTAAAATATCCGGTTCCGTTTGGTCTAGCAGGTCCAAACTTCCCAGTTCTCATTGCCAGAACCGGAACCGGAGCTATGGAATACCAAAATTAATTTTTTTCCACTTAGTCATTTTTCAGAGCCGTTTTTGCCGCCGCCGGCAAAGCCTATGGCGCGACCCGCTCTATCTGGTTTGACCCTTATCGGGGGTCCAGGATTCGGGGACCCGGTGGTGGTCGAGTGGGGGGAAGCCCAGGAACTAGGGGCAAAAAGAATTTTATTCCTATGTGCTCTAGAACTGTTTATTCCCACACTAATTGACGTTGAACTTGACTCAAGTGATTTTAATTCTTTTAAAGGACATTGTATCCGCTTTGCGGTTTGCGGTCTGGACGTTCTTCGAAAGGGTACCTCGAGGCATCTCCATTGAAGTCAATGGGCCCATTGACTTTCAATGGGAAACCGCCGCTCTCCCTCTCGGACGCCACCTGCTGGTCTTTACAGGCAACAGGACTAAAACAGCACACTTCGCCATTGGAATGCATTGAGCCCTAATGGCGGCCAATGGGGACCTGCAAAATGGTGCCTGAAAAGGCGGGAAAACTACACAAAGAACTATTAACCCTTGTGCTCCCGGATGGATTCTAGTGTGTCTGTGATGCAGACACTGATTAACACAGACATTACAATGGAACAGGGGAACAGGGGAAAATACATTTACAGGTCATAACAAGGGTTAAATCACATATCTGGACCTCAGTCCAGTTAGCCCCTTGTCTCCCTGGTGCGGTCAGAGGTGGCCAAATGGGGTGCAACCCCTTTAATACCGGGCCACCCCCTTTCTCCCTCTACACCTCCCCTTCTTAATGCGTGTCCTGTGGCCCACTAGCCCTAACGGGGAGTGGGGCACTGCTGGCACCATTAATGAATTCAGTCTCAGAGGGATAGTCCTGGCGTGAAAGTCCATCAGCATTGCTGTTTTCACTGCCCTTTTTGTGCTGAATGGTAAATTCAAATTCTTGCAAGGCCAAGCTCCATCTCAGCAGTTTGGCATTTTCCCCTGATGCCCTCTGTAGCCAACTCAGGGGATTGTGGTCTGTGATGACCATGAAAGCCCTCCCATAGACATAGGGCTGGAGCTTTTTGAGTGCCCACACAATGGCCAAGCACTCCTTTTCAATGGTGGCATATGCCACCTCCCTGGGGAGCAGTTTGCGACTGAGATACACCACAGGGTGCTCTTTGCCGTCGTCCCCCACCTGGCTCAACACAGCCCCCACACCAAAGTCTGAGGCATCAGTCTGAATAAGAAAATGCTTGGTATAATCTGGGGCAGCCAGGATGGGGGCCTCAGCAAGCGCAGCTTTCAGTGCCTGGAAAGCAGTTTCACAGGCAGGAGACCAGGTAATAAGCACAGGCAGTTGCTTCTTAGTCAGATCCGTCAGGGGTTTGGCCACGGCACTGTACTGTGGGACAAATTTCCTGTAGCACCCTGCGGTGCCCAAAAATGCCATGACCTGTTTCTTGGTTTTTGGAACAGGCCACTGAACTATGGCTTCTACCTTGGCTGGCTCTGGTTTGAGATGCCCTCCACCCACCCTGTGCCCTAAGTACAGGACTTCTGCCATCCCTACCATACACTTAGTGGGTTTTAAGGTAAGCCCAGCCTCCCTGATCCTATCCAGCACCGCAGCTACATGTCCTATGTGGGATTCCCAGGAATTACTAAAGACAGCAATGTCATCTAAGTAAGCCCTGGCATAGCTCTGCATCCCTTCCAGTAACCTATTGACCAGGCGTTGGAAGGTAGCCGGGGCATTCTTCATCCCAAATGGCATCACCAAAAACTCATAGAGGCCACTTGGAATGCTGACTTCTCCCTAGCCTCCAGGGTCAGGCGAATCTGCCAATAGCCTTTGCTCAGATCCATGGTGGTCAGATACTTTGCCCCCGCGAGTTCATCTAGTAACTCATCCATGCGGGGCATGGGGTAAGCATTTGACACCGTCCCAGCATTGAGCAACCGGTAGTCCACACAAAACCTGGTGGTTTTGTCCTTCTTAGGCACTAGGACTACTGGACTTGCCCAAGGGCTCTGGGACGGAGTAATTACCCCTAGGGTCAGCATCTCCTCTATCTCTCTTTCCATACTGGTCTTGACCTCTGCTGACACTCTATAAGCGTGCTTATGCAGAGGCTGCAGGTCCCCTGTGTGTACTGGGTGTTTGGTGAGATGTGTGGTCCCTGGCATGTCAGTGAAGAGGGCGCTATACTGAGCTAGCATGTCCCTGGCTTCTCCCTTCTGCCTAGCACTCAACTGTGCCCCTGCTCAACAGTGTTTCCTTGCTTTGCCTCCCCCAGGAGATCAGGCAGAGCATTGCTCGCCGGATCCTCCAGCAGTGGGCTACAAATGGCCATTACTGCTCCCATACTCGGTGCTCTGTATTCCTTTAGCATATTAATGTGATATGTCTTGTGCCTCTCAGGCACTACCTGTACAACATAGTTGCACTCATTCACCTTTCGGATAACCGGGTACGGTCCCGACCAGGCAGCCATCAGCTTGTTCTCCCAAGTGGGTTTGAGAACAAGCACCTGCTGTCCTGGGATGAATTCTCTGCTACGGGCCTGCTGGTCATACCATTGCTTCTGCTTGGTCTGAGCAGCCCGGAGGTGGTCCTGGGCCACACCCATAAGCATCTCTAACCGGTCTCTGAGATCTACTACATACTGGATCACTGAAGCATCAGTAGCAGTAGTCTCCCCTTCCCATCCCTCACGGAATAGGTCCAGAGGTCCACGTACCCTGCGGCCATATAGTAGCTCGAAGGGGGAGAAGCCTGTAGATTCTTGCGGTACCTCTCGGTATGCAAACAGCAAGTGCTGCAGGTGAATCTCCCAGTCTTTCCCCTCCGCCTCTATAAAGGTCCGAAGCATCTGCTTCAGGGAACCATTAAACCTCTCACATAATCCGTTTGTTTGGGGATGGTAAGGGGTAGTGCGCCGGTGCTGTACACCGCAAGCATCCCAGAGACAATGTAACAGTTCACTCATGAACTGCGACCCCTGATCGGTTAGGATCTCACTAGGGAAACCTACCCTAGCAAAAATGTTCAGCAGAGCTCCTGCCACTGTCTTGGCACTTATGGTGCCCAGCGCTACCGCCTCAGGGTACCGGGTGGCAAAATCCACCACCGTGAGGATGTAGCGCTTCCCTGACCTGCTAGGAATCATGAGGGGTCCTATCAAGTCCATCGCTACCTTCTGGAAGGGTTCCCCTATTATCGGTAGGAGTTTCAGGGGTGCCTTCACACGGTCGCCCGCCTTACCCACTCGCTGGCAGGCATCACAAGAGCGGCAGAAATTGCCCACATCTCGAGATGCCCCCGGCCAGTAGTAACGCTGTAATAACCGGGCTCGCGTCCTGGTGACCCCCTGATGTCCCGCTAGCGGAATAGAGTGAGCTACCCGTAACAATTGCTGTCGGTACCCCTGGGGTACTACTAGCTGTCGCTTACCAGTCAATCCCTTCTCTATCCCCGGGTTCCCTTCTTCTCTGTATAGGAGTCCCTTATGCCATAGGCAGCGCTCAGTGCCCTCCCCTGCCTGAAATTCGGATGCCCGAAGTCTCACGCGGGCCAGGGTAGGGTCTGTCTTCACTGCCTCCCTAAACTGGGCTCCTAAATCTGGCCACCCCCCAGTCATGTCATTGTCAGGGGAAGGGGACAGGGTAAGGGGGAACAGTACGTCAGCCTGTGGTTGCAACTGATCCTGGCTTACCTCCCCGGGCTCCTCTGCGCCCTCTGCTAACATTGGTCCCAAAGGCTGGGGGACTGGGGTGGCCACCGCCGGCATTGCCGCGGTCTGGCTCTGGGTAACCGCCACCCCTGCAGCGGGCTGGGGCACATGGTCGTAGGTGCAGGTCATCGGTCCCAGGTCATTGCCCAAAAGAATTTCAGCATCCAAACCTGGTAAAACCCCCACCTCCCGCACACCCTTGCCCACCCCCAATCCAAAAAAATGCGGGCCACCTGCAGGAAACGTGACTCTCTGTCAGCCACAGTGATCTGCATCCCAGGGCCTGGGAGCAATTCCTCTGGCCGGACCATATCAGGTCGGACCAGGGTCACTGCAGCTCCTGAATAAAGCAAGCCAACTGCCTGCCGGCCACCGACTATGACCGGAGTGAGATGCTTGCTCCTGACGTCTGTCGGCTGCAGGTCTGCGCGGTGATGTCCTCCGCTCCTGGCTGTAGGCACCGATGAAACCGGGGAGGGGGTGACATGGGACGTCTCGCTGGGAGTTGTTTCCATGACCGGTCCTGGTTCTTTGGTGGAAGCCACCCGCACGCGGGCTACCGGCTTTGCAGCTGGGGTGCGTTGCCCTCGATAGGGTCCGTTGGAACGCAGGTGTTCCGGGCAATCTGGTCTGAGGTGACCAGTGCTGTTGCAATTGTAGCACCGGCGCTCATGCCGGAGCTCTCCTGCCTTCTGTGACCCGCTGCCCGCAGGCGGCTTTTGGGTCCACTGGGGGGTACTCACAGCTTTCTTGGCCGGCGCCGGTGGGGTTACTGCTTTGGCTGGTACCTTGGCGGTCATCTGGGACCGGCTGACCACATAGTCATCTGCCATCCTCGCCGCCTCGGTGTAGGTCTTGGGCTTTTTATCATACACAAAAGCCCTCACCGCCGGCGGGCACTGCTGCATGAGCTGCTCCTGAAAGATGAGGTCCAGCAGGCGTTGGTAAGTCCTGGCCTCAGAGCCCTCCACCCAGTGTAACCCATACAAAGCCATGCGGGTCACATAAGGGTGCCTCTCCTCCAGCCGGAACTTACCCCGGTAAGCTTCAGGGGTAAAACCGTGCTGAAACAGCAAACGTTCTTTCAGGTGGTCATAGTCATCAGCAAACTCCTCTGTAAACGCCATCAAAGTCTGTTTAGCCAAGCCGGAGAGTAGCGGGTCCAGGCGTGCAACCCTATGCTGGGGAAGCACCCCGTACCGCCGGCACTGTGTTTCAAAGTTCTTTAGAAACATGTCAATCCGATCAGTGCCCTCCACATACTTGGTGAGACTGTGCTTCTCCAGTTGGAGTCCATCTTTGGGGGGTCGGACCGGGGGGCAATAAGCGGGTCTGTTCACTGCCATAGAGATAAACTGTAGCCGCTCCTCCGGTGTCCCTCGGTCTCCCCACGCTGTTATCAGTGCCAGCATTTCAGGGGTAAACGGGCTGGTAGCTGCAGCTATCAGTGCCCCTCCTGCTGCACTTGTCCTGGGAGGTGCACTTGGTCCCTCCCCGGGATCCTGCCGGCCCGGCACTGGGTTCAGTCCCTGATCTCCGGGCGGCTGTAAAAGGGCAAGCTGAGCTACTTCCAGGACCTCTGGATGCTCAGCTTCATATGCGGTGATTGCAACAACCATGTCCTCAACCTCCTGGTCCACATATTCCAGTCCATAGGCACGGCACTTGTCTTTTAGCTGATTTCTAGTTCTCAGGTAATAGATGTTCTCCGCTTCACTCATGGCTCTGAGTTCTGGGTCGCAGCAGTGAGGTGGTGTGACAACTTGCGTTACTTGTTGCACTACTGTGTGTTCAATATCTTTAGTCCCAGGAACTTGCAATTACCATCAAGTTCCCACTGGATCACAGTACCCCGCAGAATACTGTAATCCAGGTCCAGTTCAGTCCCGCCAGCTGCCACCAGTTTTATTAATACGCCTGTGACGATAGCTTCCACAGGCTTATTAATATTACACAAAAATAACTGGGTTTGAACTGAACGAGGCTTAAGATATAATAAATTGTATTTATTCCTTAGAATAAAGGTGAACACAACAGATAATACAGTAACAAACAAGAAGTACACTTACTTAGGGGTTGGGGAATGAGAAGTTAGATGTAGCATTTCTCTCAGCAATCAGGAAATCATTCAGGTGATATCAGGTAACCATATTAGCAAACGAAGACAAAGGATATATGGGTGGACAGCAGTTTATAAACCTTTTGTCCCTCTATCTGTAACATTAAGCACCGGTGATTGGTTTTCAATTACCTCCAGCCAATCTTTAACATGGGAACACATTTCAACACATGCCCCCCTGCTAGCTGGCACAGGCGCAGTAGAACTCTGGGGTCTCATTTCTGTAGCCCCACATATGCAAATGGAATGCCAGCCAGTCTACCCATTTGGCTTTCTGGCAGGAAAACCTTTGTTGGAAGGTGTTAAATGGAACACTTAAGAACTGCTCTGGTTTGAGCCTCGGATAAACAGTGAGGGTGACAAAACTCTTTGAACAATACTTAAGTCCTAGACATTCGGTCGTCTCTCGGGCCATCTGCTACATTATGGCCAAAGAAATTTCCTCTGGAATTTATCCATACCTTAGAATACAGTATTAAGCATAAAACATAGACGGATTAAAATATCCGGTTCCGTTTGGTCTAGCAGGTCCAAACTTCCCAGTTCTCATTGCCAGAACTGGGACACCATATGGTCCAAACAGCGACTTGCTACAACCTAAGGAACCGGAGTTACACAAATGCATATTAAATCATTTTAATACAAAAATCTCCACTGAAAAAGAAATCTCAGCTTTTCACTAAATCCCCATTGAAAACAACGGGCAGCTCCGCCATAGACTTTCAATGGTAAATCGCCGCCATTGAAGTCAATGGGTTTTTTCTGCCATTGAAGTCTATGGGATAAGTCCCGAACTTCAAGGGGGTCCATACTCCGTCGGGTTGGTCCAAGCGGGTCAAGGATGGTTCTGCAGCGATGCCGGAGCAGTGGCTACAGATACCCCAAACCGTGATCCGCTGGACCCTCCGGAACCGGAGCTATGGAATACCAAAATTCAGTTTTTTCCACTTAGTCATTTTTCAGAGCCGTTTTTGCCGCCACCGGCAAAGCCTATGGCGCGACCCGCTCTATCTGGTTCGACCCTTATCGGGGGTCCAGGATTCGGGGACCCGGTGGTGGTCGAGTGGGGGGAAGCCCAGGAACTAGGGGCAAAAAGAATTTTATTCCTAGGTGCTCTAGAACTGTTTATTCCCACACTAATTGACATTGAACTTGACTCAAGTGATTTTAACTCTATTAAAGGACATTGTATCCGCTTTGCGGTTTGCGGTCTGGACGGCAGCCAACTCGTTCTTCGAAAGGGTACCTCGAGGCATCTCCATTGAAGTCAATGGGCCCATTGACTTTCAATGGGAAACCGCCGCTCTCCCTCTCGGACACCACCTGCTGGTCTTTACAGGCAACAGGACTAAAACAGCACACTTCGCCATTGGAATGCATTGAGCCCTAATGGCGGCCAATGGGGACCTGCAAAATGGTGCCTGAAAAGGCGGGAAAACTACACAAAGAGCTATAATCATTAAAGAACTATTAACCCTTGTGCTCCCGGATGGATTCTAGTGTGTGTGTGATGCAGACACTGATTAACACAGACATTACAATGGAACAGGGGAACAGGGGAAAATACATTTACAGGTCATAACAAGGGTTAAATCACATTTCTTGACCTCAGTCCAGTTAACCCCTTGTCTCCCTGGTGCGGTCAGCGGTGGCCAAATGGGGTGCAACCCCTTTAATACCGGGCCACCCCCTTTCTCCCTCTACAGACACGCTTAAACCTTGTGGGGGAGGGGCCACTACCCTCCCAAAAGCAGCTGAGACCAGCTGCACATAGTTAACAAACACACAGATATCCAACAAGCTCTGAGAATCCCCAAACATTACCACATTATATATATATATCAAAGGGAGTCAAGAGAATATATAGGTACTGTATTGCACTGTGTATTTTTGTCACATTGGAAGTAGCTTTGGGTATCTTTGTTTGTTATTTGTTGTATACATTTAGCCACGCCCACTAGCACTCCTTTTAACACTTATATACATATATATATTACAGTATGTGGTAATGTTTGTGGTTTCTCAGAGCTTATGGGGATCTGTGTGTTTATTAACTATGTATGAAAACGTACAGATGTTCCAGCATCTCATAATATTTAATAAATGGCAAACTAAGTGGGCTGTTGTCTGGAGCAGGATAAAAAAAGGGTAGTGCTCAATGATAATAAAACATTGAAAGCCAAAGAGTGAATAGACGATAAGCCCGCACTTTAATATTGGACTTTGCACACAAAAGAATACTGTAAATCAGGTCAATTATTCCATGAACTACCTCGTTAAATTTAAAAGATGCTGAGAAACTAATGAGGCACTTATTGGGGTGGGGGGGGGGAATACACAATGAAACTCTAATGCTCAATGTAACTGTATGAAATAAAGAAGTTCCCTCTCGTGAGCCTGCAAATTGGAATAAGCTCTCTAGTGCCCCCTGCAGTGGGAAGTAACTGGCAGAGATGACAGTTCTGTGTGTGTTCATTTCTACTTAGATGCTTCTGTCATGGGAAAAGGTTTGGAATAGATCCCGTTACCACACACATCTTTTATTTGAACTAATTAGAGCCTCTGTGATGTCTCATCATATCGCAAATCAAGTGCTAAAACCCTGTAACTATTAAACGTTATTTTAAGACAGCAATGCTCAAAGTTTTATTAGCCATTTCCCCTTTTTTTATCTGAACCTTGTACCCTGGACTGTACCCATCTTGCTTTTGGGGTGGACAATAATGGCCGTAATCAGGAACAATAATTTTCCGCGTACTGATTTGGTCACAGGAAGCTGCTATACTGAAAGGGCAAATACCCTCTTTTAAAAATTTAATTTCTACCATCATGTGGTCTGCTGGTATGTGAAAAGTGCTTTCCTATTCTAGGACATGGGTACGCAAACATGGGGGTGCAAAATTTTCTGGGCGCGGGGGGGGGTGCACGGCGCTTACAGAGGCCCCGTGCTCTTCCCCAAATCATTTAAATTAAATGCCGGGGGAGCACATGAGGCCTCTGTATGCCTCACTTACCATGTCTTCGCTATTTGATGCCGCCGGTCACATGACGTCGCATTGCCATGGCAACGCTGGGTCATGTGACGTCAGATGGCGAAGGACAAAAAGGTAAGAGGAGCAGGCAGGGGGGAGTGAGCAGTGGGGGAGAGCAGGCAAGGGGGCGCAGACTAAAAGGTTTACGCACCCCTGCCGTAGGACACTCCTGGTAAGATTATTTTTTTTATAAAAGGACAGTTGTCGCACAGGGGAGATTTGTATGTATGCATGCATGTATATCTTTATTTATATAGTGCCATTCATGTACATAGCCTTTCACAGCATGATCTAAGTAGGAAGAACATACAGAGTATGGTGTTCTGGTAAGTGCGTCTGCAAGGGGTCAAGATAGCATCTACTTATGTGACAGTTCTGTATACAGTGCAAATGGACTTAATGCATGGGCATTTTCTTGTGAAATTTGTCACATTCGCAAGATTCAGTGAAAAAAAACTAAACATCCCTGGCCCTGCCCCGTTCCAGCATCCACCCCATGGGATCGTTTTGTTTTTTATAGCAGTGGCAGTTTATTACATTAAATGTATAGGGATAATAACTAAGCCCTGTTATGAAGATCTAAAGTTTTAAAGTCAGAAGCACCAGGATTTAAATGGCACTTAATATTGAACTGTGTTCTCACACTTCAAAGACATTGGCAGTACTACTGAGTCCACTCAGTTCCCCCATAAGAGAGGAGTACGGAGTTTTGCCTTGGTAGGCTGAGTGGTGTCACACTGCAAGTAATGTCTGCAACACAGTGGGATTTAGGAGATCTGTAAAACCAAACCCCAGTGGTCACAGTGGTTTGGATGCTTTAATAATTAGGGTTGACAGGTGTCCAGTATTGAACCAGACAGTCCTGAATTTGGACACTCTATCCAGTAAAATATTAGAGGTAATACTGTACATGTAAAGTATGTGTTTGGTATCACCTCTCTGAAATTAGTAACCTGATTGGCTTGGCGGGATTTTCTCGAGGGAGCAAGGGCTACTGATAGAGGGCTGGGCAGCTTCCTCAATCCTGATTTGCTGCATTACCCAGCAGCAGCCAATCAGGAGGAGGTGTCCGGATCCTGAGGGTGGGGCCAAAGAGAGAAAAAAACAACATGGAGAGGTTAGAGGGTGTGTGTGTCTCAAGTGCGTTGTACCTTTCACTGTTGTGTCAAATAATTTTGAAAAAGCCACCTGGCAACCCTATTCTTTATACAAAAAAGTAGGTAAAAGAGTTGGAGTCACTGGTGCTCCTGTTTTGAAGTACACAATGTAGAATTTGACTATTCGACTATTAACTGTCGCTGTCGTTTCACGGCCTCAGAGCAGGGCCACTTCCCTAGTGCCTGGAGAGTGTGATCTTTCCACACCCCGAATTCCTCCTCGCCTAGCGAGGTGGGCAGCACCCCAGAGAAGGCCTTTGGCCTGCGATAGTGGTGAGTGTGGGAGGATGTGGTTAGGGTGTCGGCCAACCGCTGCAGTACGTCGGTTAGAAGGGGTTCTGTTACGGGGCCACCCTGGGGTTCTGGACTACCCTTTTCCCGGTGAGGGCTATTTGGTGGTGATCGAGGATCATCCCCTTCGGCATTCCCATCGGCACCCCATAACTATTCTCCTCCCTCATTATCTTGGGCTCCGGGTATATTAGGGGGCACCCCCCATACGGGGCTCCGTGGAGGTGCACGCCCATGGGCCCCTTCGCATCAAGGTCTATACGGCTGGCTATTAGCACCGTCCCAGGCGGAATCGGAATCAGATATTCTCGCCACCTCCCAGATTTTAGCAAACCCTGGACGTTGCATTAAGGACAGGCATATGTCATGAGAGAGTCAATTTTGGCACGTGACCAACGGCCACCACGTGGCTGGGAGTGTTCGGCCCTTCTAGGGTCCACTGCTGGATCTCCATTCTGGTCGGTAGTGACATGTTGTTTGCACAAAATTTTAATTTTATAAATATACTTTTGGTCTTTGGCACCCAACATCTGAATCTCAGCAATAACTCCAAACAGCCCTTCCCTCCTCCTCAGGGAGATCTGGCTGATACAGGTGTTATGGTGCTAACCTGTTAAGCTTATAAGAGGCCTAAGCCTCCGCGCTTGGGGAGCCTGGGTTGACGAGTGCAGTTCCTCCACCTGTGAGGACCCCATCATTGGTGGGTTAGCCCTTCACGGGAACAGGTACACCTATAGGGTGACGAAGCCAGCTGTCCTATTGGCGAAACGCGTAGAGTGGACCCGCCCAGGAAGTGTAAGGATTGGTGCTGCTAGCTGTCGATCACAAGCCGTACTGGAAGTGACGCGACGGAGTTCACTGTGTATACCGGAAGAGACGTATCGCATCGGAGAGAGTGCCGGAGGTGATCCCTATACACTGCGGTGGAGAGGAGAGCACAGAGAGCCTACGACACAGAAATCACGGAGCGACGGCTGTGCAGTGAGCTGCGGCCTAATCCCTACCACTCCTCATTCACTTGATAAGTGATAAATGTTGATTTTACCTTTTTACATTGTAAGTGCGCATTTTTAGCATTACCATAAAGTTATCCCTTGTACCATTGATTTGCACCATGGAGATTCTATTCTTCCATGCCCTCATCCACCTGACTTCTGAGCGTGAGGTGTATCCTGTCTGCGTTTAGGAGACTCCACAGATTCCACATATCCTGTATTTGCCCATACCCTACTACTATCTTGTGAGTAGGCTGCACACAAGAGCCACGTTTATCACATGCTTCAATATTGAACCTGATTGTCTGCACTTAGTTTGTGTTTTCTCTGTTGTTTTTTCCTCCATGTTCCCCCTGGGTTGTGAGAATATATACCTCAAATAACCACAATTCAAACAATGTATATCCAACACACTTTACTGTGGTCTCATAGTACTTCCAACAATGCAATACATACACAATAACAATGTCTGGTAGGTAACAACAACCCACTTGTCGCTCCACCCAAAGTATTGCGGGTGCCTTGGGCATCTACAACCTGCTTCCGGTAGAACAACCCCACCCAGAGATATATGTGAGGGCAGCGCTACCCTCCCCGTGGGGTGTTGGTGCACGTGGATAACTTCCTGGGTACTTAGGTACACCAGGGTATGCTCAGATAGACCGCATCCATGATCCCACGATGCAGGACCTCCGACACAATCCCCATCTCGCCTTATGTCTGGTAGCACTGCGCAGCCATTCCACCAGGCCTGGGGAATCCGTCTGCTCCACTGAATTGTCCGCACACTAAGGGGCAAGTCCCTTACTATTGGCCACCCCTACAACACTCCACTATGGTGTAATTAAACGGGTCTGGCTTAGTCCAGAGGGCTTGACTAGCTCCCCGGACACTACCTCTCCCTTCACCGGTTCCGTCAGGACTGAGCATGCCACCTTCAGTCCGTGGAGGAAATCCTGAACGACAGGACCTCCTCTTCCTGCAGCGCCAACCTCAAGACGGCCGCTGCCTTACACACAGTCCCTATGTGGCAGCGCCAACCACAACATAGCCGACACAGCTCACTAAACCCTCCGACGGGAGGGTACCCTGCTACATACTATTTGGGCATTCTGACCTGATCTTTACATTTGATTGAATACAGGTAAATTGCCAGAATTTGTAGTGAAATGTGCTTTTCTTGTAATTACTGCAGGTAATTTTCTTATGGTGACAGCTGAGACATGCGATCTTCAGCCTCAAGGCTTTCGAGTTTTTCTTCTAGAGATTCATTATGGACTCGGTAGGTGACATTTCAAAATATTTTATTTAACATGATTATCTTTTTTTTATTATTATTATTATTTGTCCGTATGTATGTCTTCACAGTAGTAATATAATATTTAAGATGTAACTAGTACATTTCAGAAATAACCAAATCCAGCTCAATTAAATAAAGATCATGCTGTACTTACAAGGACCCTCATTGTACCTATATTATATTATATGCAGTAGAATATGTTCAAATGGGGCGTGGTGGCCGTCAACATCATCCGTGTTTAGGGGTCTGTGTTTCTGGCACTGCTGTTGCCTATGATCTTGGGCCCCGTCAGCCAGGCCCCCTGATCCAGCGAATCCAGGACACACTGCCGCCCCCACCCCACATTTGCGACCCTAGGTAGGATTTTACAGCAACTTACTGTATAAGCAGTTACGGCATCATAAGCTGAGCATTAAACTGTGAGAAATAAGAAACAGACATAAGCTCACAAGAGGCAGGTTTGGAAAATAACGCTTGTGTTCTTTATTTATATATAATGAAATTGCCACAGTCTCAGCACAAACATCTTATTCTGCCCCAATGAAAAATAATGACAAAAAAAAGAAACATTATGTACAAATGTGCATTTAAATAATTTTACCACAAACATTAAATGATGCCACTTTATAGATCACTGTTAAGACCTCACCTAGATAAGTGTGTTCTGGAGACCACATCTGTAGAAGGACGTAAATAAATTGGAGATTGTGCACAAGATGGTGCATGATCTATCTATTATAGGAAATATATCAAATCTATGCTTAAACATGCGTGTCTTCCATTGGTTCCCAAACGATTCACCTTATTGCCACGTTATAAAGTGGTTAAACTGCAGGCACAGATTCCAGGCAGTGCGTATATATGAGCAGTAAGTGGCCATGAAACGTTCAGCTTACTGTTTATTTTATACGTGGGTTCTCCAGAGCTGTTGCCTGCTGCATTACACAGCTTGTTTAAATAAGATCCGTGTACATCCTGGAAGATCCCCAATGGCCCCATTTAGGTGAATGGGTCAAAAAGGGCCATGTGATCTTTTTCCATAAGGCATCTTCCATGTTGTTAAACACCTTTCAGCCCATTCACTTGAAAGAGACATATTTACTAAGCATATATTTTATTTGTTATTCAGTGATCTATGTTTTAGGATTTTTTTTTATATTAAGTTACAAGGTATAAGAAAAAAAAATGATGCTGTAAGATGACTACTGGACTAAGTTTGGTACCAGAAGTTGGCCCACACTATACGCAGTGATCACTTTTCCAGAAGTGTGAGCGTCAGACAAGGTATAATGATGTTATGTTTCCCACCATTTAAAGTCGCACTCCTGGTAACACCGTGATGTCATCCCTTATGGCTTCCTATTGGCCCACATGACACAGGACTTTTAAGCTGGGCAGGGATACCAGCTCCCCTTTCCAAGGTAAGCATCTCGGGAAGCAGGGGGCCCCCAAAGCTAAAATTAGCATGATTCAGTTACGGAGACCACCTGATTCCGACCTATGTGATAAAAGAGCAAAAACATGTAATGGTGCTTTAAGGATGTTTTGTTTCCTACCCATTGTTTAAAATGTACATACAATGTGGGGCTCACGTAGCATGATTAAGTCATGTGCTTTACCACTTTTGGGCTGGACGGTCCTGAAATACAGTTTGTTTCAGAGTGGGGTTAAAAGAAAACATCTTTGGCTTTTATTCAATGTTAAGTTACTTGCTGAAGGCATTTTTTTAAAACAAGGGACTGATGCAGTAATCAATACTTCCATTTATAGCCATAATTGTCTGCATACGGTATATTAAAGTTAAGCTATAATGTTTAGAAGTTTACATTACTGCATTACAGCCCACTCAAGGCAATACTTTAATAAAATATTCAGTGAACCATACTGTATTTTATGATTTTTGTTTTTATGTGATATGAACTCATAAAGGTGTTTAAAACTATTATGCTCTATAATGACTACTGGACTAAATTTGGTCCCTGAGGTTGGCCCACAATATGGATGCAACGTTTACTTTTTAACATAATAAGTGTGAGCTTCAAAAGACGAATAAGGAATAAGTTTCCCAACATTTCTTATTAGCATTTACTTGAAAGTTGCCCATATATTCCAAAGTGTGGAAATTTTTTGCGAAGGATAAAGGACAATGTAACATGAAATGTAATCACAATGTGTAACGGAGTGCTCACCACAAACAAGGCGTGACCACGGGGCCGAGGTGGGGATTTGATGTAACATCAACCTCCAGCCACGAGTGTGCGTCTGGAGTATAGATTGGTCGAAGAAGCCGGGTCGGGGTTGGAGAGGTCAGAATAGTCAAAGGTACTTGCCAAGGTCTGGATTGGAGAGGTGCAGATCGTTGCAGGTACTTTGCTGTGGTTGGGATTGGAGAGGTTCGGATCTTTTAGGTACTTTGACGAGGTCAGGGTTGGAGAAGTGCGGATCTTCAAGGTACTTTGCCAAGGTCAGGATTGGAGAGTTGCAGATCGGCATGATAAGCCGGGGTCAGGAGTATAGAAGAGCGGAGTCCAGAGAACAAGCAAGGTCAGGCAAGACAAGACAGCAATAAGACAAGGGCAGGCTGAGCATATAAAGGCGGGCTGTCCAATGAAAGGAGAGTAGACTCACCAGTATGCCAGGCTGTGGTTGGCTGGAGAGAAGTCAGCAACAGGTGACAGCACTAAGGCAGAGGAGCAAAGGAGGTTATGCAACGGCCGAGCATCGCGGGCGTAGCCTGGAGATGTGACAAGCAGGGACGGTATTTAGTGCAGTGCGTGATCCGTGCGTGCCCCTAAACGGAAGGCTGGCATTCGCTGGCACGCGAGACGTGCTGCAAGAGGCGGAGGAAGCGAGACACCCTATCGCGGGTTTGGGTAAGCTGGGGCCACACAGAGCGCGCCGCAGGTCATGGATCCTTACACAATGCAAGTAAGTAAAGAAGTCCCTAATCCAAGGAACTTGTTTGTCTAAATGAAAGAAAAGGATGGGGAATATTGGGAGAGATACGCTTGTGTGGTTGATGTTCAGTGGTGCTCACAATGAACCTAGCAGCTAGTAGGCTCATGTCCTGGTATGAGTAACTGTGTCCTGATGAAGATTGGAGAAGATGCAAGAATATTAAAAATGTATCAGCTTTATAAAAGTATGTTTTTAGGGCACTGTTCAATGTGTGGAGGATGGAAGATTGGAATACTCTACAGGCAACATCAGCCCAAAGGATGGAGCAAGTTATGAGGCGGATAATGGGAGGTCATGAGAAGCATCAGAGATATATGGAGGAGCATTGTTATGGAAACAAAATCTCATAAGTAAACCCAGAAATAACCTCGGCCATTGCCATGGCGACAAGTTATAGGAACTAGAAAGATCTTTTGCTTTGTAGACTTCATGTGTACGTAATTACACAATTCCGTTCACTATTTAAGGTTTACATACAATTTGGGAGATTGCATTAGCATGCTTGAGACTTGTTCTTTAAACCCTTTAATGACTCTAAGCTCCCAAAATACAATTCTGGCTGAGAAGGAATTAAAAACTTTAAAAGAAACCTCTTTTAGTTTCAAGTTACTGGCTGAAGGCATTTTTAAAACAAGGGACCGATGCAGTAATCAATACTCCCATTTATAGCCATAATTGTCTGCGTACATCAAAGGCAATCTATAATATTTTGAAGTTTACATTACTGCGTGCTGTGCATATACTGCGCATTTTAAAAGTACTTAGCCAAAGAGGTCTCAGGAGAAGAAGCCCTATCCCCTATGTGATGCTCACAAAGTAGTTCTCGTTTAGCTTAGAACACATACTGTAAGTGATTCAACATATGACTGCAGGGCCACTGCAGCACTGCTGGGATTTGAATCAGCCAGAAAAAGCAGGCCATTTTCTAATTAATCATCTCTTTTATTTATTCACTCAGTAATAATTTATAAACTCCTTTTACAGAGTTGCTGTTTAGCTATGCGCGCAAGGTTTTATTTGGTCCCAGCAGTCATTTCAGGACGTATGGGCAGAAACTGTTAACAATACTTTCTCCTGGCCTGTGCTTAGATATATTGTTACCATCCATCTACTGTGAAGCGCTATGTACAGTAATGGCGCAATATAAATAAAGACATACATACATCACATACAGTAGGTAGCTACAGATGCAGTCACCAGTATTAGAACACTTGTACCTGGGAGATTCTGGGGCAGTCTCACAGTAAATGCCTCAACATTTCTGTGAGATTATTAGTGGCCCATCGGATTAACACAGTGGGGGATCCCTGCAGTCCCATTCAAACTGAATCAAACTGAATGGGACTGCAGGGACCCCTGCTGTGTTAATCCGATGGGCCATTAGGAATCTCACAGAAATGTTGAGGCATTTACTGTGAGACTGCCCCAGAATTTAAAAGGCAAGGGTTCTAATACTCGTGGCTGCATCTGTATGTTAAAATATTACAAGGAGTAGGATTGAGGGTGATGAATGTCTCAACATGGTTTACAATAAGGCCTCGGGCATGGTCCGCATAAGGCGCGCTGCTGCTCGGCAGTGAGCCCCTGCAGCCACAATGAGAGCGGCTTTAGCAGGGGCTCGCTTACGCTTCCGCAAGCGCGTGGAAGCGTAAGTCTTAGAAAATGTTTAAATTCAAGCGCTCAAGGGAGCGCAGGGCCGGTCACGTGAGCGGTTCGCCCAATGAGGGTGAACCAGCTCCGTGACGTCACAGGCCCGCCCCCCGACACGCCCCCGGATGGCGCGCTAACCAAGGCCAGGGAAAGCACCCGCTTTCCCTCAGCCTCAGCGCGCCTCCGCACGGGCTGAGTCACCATGGACTCAGCCTAACACTCATAATCCCTTGATGTGATGCTGGCCAATCAGAATGCTCCATTCAAAGATCAAAGACCATATTAATTTGCACAACAGATACCACATCCAAGGAACTCTTCTGATTAACTCACACTGTGTCCTTATTCTACTTTAGACTGTGTCATTCATCCACCAATCTTAGGGTAGTTGACCTTACATTTTAATTGCAAACAGACATTTTGACCTTCACTTTTTTCAATTAAAATGCATGCTGTACTTAGTAATGCTGCAGTAATACATTGTGTAGAATCCACATTTTATTATCAGACAAGTTAAAGGTCCCACGGCCCTAATTAGACAAAACCGTAAAAGTGACGTTTATTAGATGATTTTTTTTTAAAAGTCGGTTCAGTAAGCAAAATAAAAGTGGATGTCACTGAAATATAATTACTTTCTTCTACACATCATCAATGTTTAAAACACACGACTCACATATTTTCTGTGCCATTTTTATATTCAAATGTATATCTCTGACTTATTTTTCTGACATTGCCCGTTATTACGAGATGTCTTTTGTATGACTGCAAGAAGCGACACCAGGAAAAGATACAGGAAGTGCATAGTGACACACACTATTGATTTCTTTCTGACAACATATTCAGGGGGGTGTGAAGCTTTAAAGTGAAGCTTTGTTCTTTTTAAAATGCCATGTTTAATAAAAGTCTAAGGGAAGATTATAAATTAACAACAACAAAAAACCTATTGTGATATCGTTAGCTCCTGATCACGAATACGAATTTGTGCATTGGAGAGGCTGCATTAAACTGAAATTCTTCACTCATTCCTACGAGTTATTAGGCTGAGTCCCCGCTATCGGCCTCGACCATGTTAACTGCTTGCTTGCTGAAGCGTGCTGACGCGAGCTCTCGCTCAGCACTGAGCTTCTACAGCGACTTTAGTAAAAATTCCCCCGCTTGCCGGCGCGGCAGGCCGGTCACGTGAGCTGTTCGCTCAATAAGGGCGAACCAGCTCCGTGACGCCACTGGCCCGCCCCCCGGCCCGCCCCTGACGGCACACGCAGGCAAGCAACCGCAAAGCCACGGAAAGCACCCGCTTTCCCTGCGCGCCTCAGCGCGCCTCAGCACGCAAGCGAAGAGCCTGGACGAGGCCTACCTCTGTGAATAGGAATCCTCCGTTCTCTCACGCTCTCCCAAGCTTTGTGCTTGAGGAGACACTGCAGAGATACTTTCAGGCTCAGAGCAGAGTCACATGACCCTGCTCTGACCAATGGGAAGAGAGAGGGCGTGTTCTAATGCCCTGTCACTACTGCAAACAGAAACATGGATTTCTAGCCGAGAGAAGAGGAGGGGGTGGGGGGGAAAACGGACTGCTAGGGTTGTGGGGGGGGGGGGGTAGGGGGCAAAAACGGACTGCTGGGGTGGGTGGGGGGCAAAACGGACTGCTGGGGTGTGTGGGGGGCAAAACGGACTGCTGTGGGTGGGGGCAAACGGAGTGGTGTGGTGGGGGGAAAAGGGAGGGAGAGAGAGGGGGGGGAGAAGGAAGGGAGGAGGAGGGGGGGAGAAGGAAGGGAGAGGGGAGAGGAGAGAGGGAGAGAGAGAGAGGAGAGAGGGAGAGGAGAGAGGGGGGAGAAGGGAGAGAGAGGGGGAGAAGGAGAGAGAGGGGGGAGAAAGGGGAGAGAGAGAGGTGGGGAGAAGGGAGGGAGAGGGGGAGAAGGGAGGAGAGGGAGGGGGAGAAGGGAAAGAGAGGGAGAGGGGGGGAGAAGGGAGATAGAGGGAGAGGGGGGAGAAGGGAGAGGGGGGAGAAGGGAGAGAGGGGGGGGGAGAAGGGAATATGGGGGAGAAGGAAGAGAGGGGGGGAGAAGGGAGAGAGGCGAAGGGTGAGAGAGAGGAGAGAGAAAGCAAGGGGGGAGAGAGGGGGGATGTCCAGGAGAGAGAGGGGGGCAGGGAGAGATAGCAGGGGGGGAGAGAGAGTGCAGGGGGAGGGAGAGAGAGTGCAAGGGGGCGGGGAGAGAGAGCAGGGGGCGGGTGAGAGAGTGCAGGGGGGGAGAGAGAGAGCAATGGGGGGGGAGAGAGAGAGCAATGGGGGGAGATATATATATATAGAGAGATAGATGTAGCCCCCTTTCCTCCACCCTAAGTGAGATTCAGGTGGGTAGGTGTTTCTGACTACTTCTCAGTTGTGGTGCTGTACCTGTTTGGCAACCAGGAGGGCTGAGCTTCCGCCACGGGGAACCTGGGGTATATACTTACACTCGGTGCAGCGCCTCCACTGATGAGGGATCCCAATGTGGTGGAGTGTGCCCTCACCAGAACAACCATACAGTAAATACACACAGTGTGAATAAACAGTATTTACTGAGCATGAACGATAACTTCAATGAAACTCTCTTTGCATAACATCAATACATCATAGGAATAACATTGCATCACCCTGAATGCATACCATCCCCTCACCCACATGTCCATCATCACATCACCCTCAGTCCCTTTGATAATACTGTGCTTGGACATTTATCCCTTGAGTGTCCACAACAATAAAGAGAGTGTGAGGGATAGCGCTTCCCTGTGTTGGGGCACAGTGGTGCACATAATATATACTACCTCACTGATCAGTCCTGATCAGGAAAATCCTTGGAACTCAGCAACACCGCACAGTGATCCCACGCCGTGCCTGCGCTGCTCTCTGCAGGAATGGATATACACGCTGACTCCACAGGGGAGGGATCCCCAGCCGGAATGATCCTTTACCACAGTCCTCTGCTATGGAGTCAGATACTCTCTCTGCACTCAGGCTGCACGGGCATTCAGGCACTGTCCTGCAGCATGTCTCTTCCTCTCTGAGTATGGTGAAGGAGTCCCCTGTCTTAAGGCAGTCCCTATCACATACAGTATTCCTCTAGTGTCTCTAGTGGTCTCAGGGGATAATTGGGCCCTGGGGGTATACCTCTACCCTAGCCCCTGCATGCAGAATATCTCTTGCTGTAGATTCTGTCTGATCCCAGACTCTGGCAGTTCACCACATGCAACTGGCACTGATGATATTACACACACTGTATAACTTAGAAAGCAAACCCCCCCTTCTTCCTATGAGGGGGCCTTTCCCTGACACAGCCAAAGCAACTACTCTAGCTGCACTGTACACAACACTGACTCTTCTTGTCAGAGCACACAGCACTGCAGCTGTGTCACTGACAAGACTTACACTCACCTAAGGGCAGGGTCCCTACCTAAGGGGCCTTCCCTATGAACTTACCCACTAACCTAGTGGGGAGTGGGGCCTACCTGGGGCCTGGGGGTAACCTGGCCTAGTGTAAGAAGCCACTTGCTCCTTACACACTTCATCCCCCTTCCTTCTCCCAGCTCCAACTGACTAGCGTGGTCTCTGCAACATTGTATCCTTCTCCCACAGGAGAAGCTGCAAACCCTATTTGCTGGCTGGCTGGCTGCACGTTATGTGGGTGAAAGGGCAGTCCCCAGAGGCTGCTGGGAATTGTAGTCCACCCAGGACCTCTTTATCATTGGGACCGCGTGTGGCTATGTCTGCCGCGCCTGTGCAACCCTGTAATGGCCGCGACTGGTCTCTTCTGCGCCGACACGACCATGGGGAGTCCCTGCGCTACGGAGCACCATCTCTGCCCCTTCGCGCTCACTATATTGGCCGCCGCATCTGCCACCGGGAGGACTCTTTGGGGACATGGCTACATTCTCCCCCTGGTGGAAATACCAATGTCCCCGCTTGGAGGACAGCGTCACACAGCACAGAGTTTATATAATAAAAATGCAGGGCATAGTATATACAACTTATCACAGGTGCTTTAACGTCAACAGTGCATAACTTAATTATAACAGTTATACCTGAGGCCAGCTGAGTGTTAGCTGTTTTGCTGAGACCAATTGTGGGGTGCCCTTAACTGATAATGTGGGGGTACCTCACTTTGACTTTCGTGTGCCTCCGCAAACTCATGGTCAGGTGCAACAGTCACTGGTTCCATACTACTTCCTCCCCCAGGGAAGGAATAGCACAGTGTCTCTTGGCCAAACCTTTACCCGGACATTTGCGGCATGGATGCGTAGGCCAGGAGGTCTTGACCCTTTCCTCGGTCCACCACATGGCGAATGAAATGATCCATGTCGCGCTTAGAGGAAGCAATTTTCACTGGATCACTCACAATACAGTCCTTATCCCTAAGCACTTGGGAGACTTCCACTGGGAAGCGAGCAAGTAGCAATGTCTCTGTACTCAAAGTCTCTGTTTCATCATGCAGGGGGTAAAGGGTTGATACCTTACCACTGCATTGATTCACGGTGTCCAGCAGGTCATCAGGAACGCTGACTGTTACCACCTCAGCTGCACTGGACATCAGGATAGAGTTGTATTGTCCCTTCACTTGGCAGATGGCCGGTACACACTGTTGATCCTGTACCGCCTGGTAGCAATCATTTTCTGTAAACTCGGGAGCGTTGGATCCCAGTCCTGGGACCATTTGAGTTGAACGCACGGGCTCCCAGGTTGACGAGAGCCGTCATTTTGGACTGGGTCCCGCACCGTAACTTCCTCTTCTTCTACTTTCGGCGCCTCCATCGGTGCCTGTGGGGAGTAAGAGGGTATCTCACCACTCCGCTGGCTTGCGATGGGATCCTCTTCCTCTTGTCTCATCTCCGCCTTTTCCTCCTTCACACTGGGAGTCGCCACGGCCTTGGGATTCTTCTGCGGTTCCGGCCGCACCTGCGCATGCTGTCGGGGAACGGCAATGTACAACGGGCCCACCACCAGTCATGACCAATCTCACCTTTGGCCCACGGGCCCACCGCAGAGCAAGCGGCAGCATCTGGATACACCTCATCTAGGGCACACGGACCCACAACAGGCTCTGTATCCGCCGAGATAGTTGGCTCTGGGTCTTTGCAGGAGTGGTCTGCCGGCTGGCGCATCCCCACTAATGGTGGATCAGTGTCAGTGATAGGAGAGAGAAGAGATACTTCCACGGGGGACAGCTACTGGGTATCTTGTATTCGCTGTTGGTTATCAACAGCAAACAGTCTTGCTCCGGTGCCACTAGCGGAAGTGCACCCCACTTTTCCTGGGCATACACCCTGCTCAGTGGTTCTGACATCTGAGGCTCCTGCTCGGGAACCGGGTCTGGAACCGACATCTGGGGTTCCGACATCTGTGACTCTGCCTTCGGTGGCTCCGGCTCGGGACCCTGAGTCTAGAATGTCCATTTGGGCACACGGGCCCTCTACAACCTCCATAGCTGAGGTAGGTTGACTAGCAGTAGGCGTTGACCGCCTGGGTAGAGACGTCAGGCGCCTCTTTCTCTACGGTTCCGCCATCAGAGGTTCTTGTTCTAGAACTAGGATGTCCCCTGTGAGAGGGTCTGGAACAGTGTCTGCAACATTGGTGTGGACACACGGGTCCCCTGGGGCCTGGGGGTAACCTGGCCTAGTGTAAGAAGCCACTTGCTCCTTACACACTTCCTCCCCTTCCTTCTCCCAGCTCCAACTGAGTAGCGTGGTCTCTGCAACATTGTATCCTTCTCCAACAGGAGATGCTGCAAACTCTATTTGCTGGCTGACTGCACGTGATGTGGGTGAAAGGGCAGTCCCCAGAGGCTGCTGGGAATTGTAGTCCACTCAGGACCTCTTTAGCATTGGGACCGCGTGTGCTATGTCTGCCGCGCCTGTGCAACCCTGTAATGGCCGCCACTGGTCTCTTCTGCGCCTACGCGACCATGGGGAGTCCCTGCGCTACAGAGCGCCATCTCTGCCCCTTTGCGCTCACTATATTGGCCGCCGCATCTGCGCATGCGCGAGCCTCAACGCCTGTGCGGACATAACAAAGATGGCGGCGCCGTGCCTCTGACGCCACCGGGAGGACTCTTTGGGGACCTGGCTACATAGATATATATATATATATATATATATATATATATATATATATATATATAGAGAGAGAGAGAGAGAGAGAGAGAGAGAGAGAGAGAGAGAGAGGAGAGAGAGGAGGAGAGAGAGGAGAGAGAGAGAGAGAGAGAGAGGAGAGAGAGAGAGGAGAGAGAGAGAGAGGAGAGAGAGAGAGATACACGGAAACACAGACAGCCCCTATACAGCCAATGACACACCACCTCCCGTAATAGCCACGCCCCCCCCACTCCTGCTCTAAAAATGTTGCAGGACAGCGATCGCTTCATTCTTGAGAGCTGGTGACATCACCACTCTCCAAGCATGAGCGAGCTCAGCGGCAGCGGGGCCGCAGCCTAAGGCCTGGGACATAGTGAATTAATCAGTGCGGAGGCGGTGCTTTCCCTGGCCTTACACAGCGCGCCGTCCGTGGGCGTGTCGGGGGCGGGTCTGGGGGGCGGGCCAGTGACGTCACGGAGCTGGTTCGCCCTCATTGGGGCGAACCGCTCACGTGACCGGCCCTGCGCTCCTGTGAGCGCCAAATTTGAAATCTTCCTGAGGACACACGCTTCCCCAAGCGTGCGGACACGTGCGCGAGCCCCTGCTAAAGCCGCTCTCATTGCGGCTGCAGGGGCTCAGTGCCGAGTGTGAGTGCGGCTCAGCACGGCTCAGCCTTGCTCACACCACTATGTCCCAGGCCTTATTCTAGCCATCTGATGTGTCTTTTGTAATAGCACAAACCAGTCTCTTCCTTTACCTTTGCAGTGAGTTTTAAGGACTTATTCTATATCTACCAAAGCAGCTGATCAAGCCGTTTCTGACCGATATACTGTAGAATTAGCTGTCAACTCTGCAGCACTAGGAGGACAGAAATGAAAGTGAATTGGGAATAATCCCAGCACACCGCTTCCTTGATGCTTTTTCCAGTTAAAGCAATGTTATCAGAAATCCTGGATGGCTACATCCTGGCTTACACCTCCCGCTGGAAGTCATGAACTATTAAAGACAAGCAATAAGTCACTTCCTCTGATTACTCCTTTCCTGTACGATATGCTTGCTGCACATTGGAAAACAAAGCAATAATGGCAGACCTCAGCACCAAAAGCTGGCATTATTAATGTGCCACCTTCAGGGAAGCAATAGATGTGAACATCTCACTGCACTGCAAGTCATTCCAACACAGAATTCCAAAGATGCAGTTCCACTTAAACTTGGTTAATAAAAACATCAAGTGGTACTGTGCCTGACTTCAAAGAAACTCTCTATATACTGTATTAAAGACATTAACAAATATATGTGTAGCCCTGGTAAGACATGGGGCTATAGTTCTATCATCCCCCTGGCATAATCCCTGGTAAGGGCAGGTTGTCAGGAGTTATCATGGGTTTCCCCCACTTCAAGCACTTGCCCTGAATGGTGGAGGTAGGTCACCTGACCCTGTGTCCAATCAAGAGTCAGTCAGGTGTGAGAGTTAGTGTTAGGGAGGAGAGGAGTGAGCAGCTCATGAGTAGAGCTGATAGTTTATAGTGAGGTGGACCAAATACCTCTCATCCTGCTTAGGGGGTGAGGGAAGAGCTAGCCCCACTCTGGATGGCCCTAAGGTCCAGAGTGGAGGCAGGGACCATCTCTAAGGAGAACAGCTGGTGGCATTGTAAATCAACTGTACCTGTCTGCTGCTGGGGGAGACCGAGTAATAAAGGAGTCTGCTGTTTAAAGAGACCAAAGTTCCCAGCAAAAAAGGAGGCTGCGCTCGTCTGCTTCCTCCTGGACAGCTTTGTTGCACACCTTCTCCCGCAGCTCCGAAAACCTCCGGCGATCACCCGGGCCAACAGTCACAAGATACAAAAAAGTTGGAGCGCAGAGAGAAAAAGTGGTGTTAGACAAAATCACTTTAATGGGTAAAATTACATATGAACACTTACAATCAAAACAGCTGCATCGCCCATGGGGTTCCAAGTCTATCCTCGCTACCACTGCCTCCCTCGGCAGTGCCTTGCTGCGAGTCTCTGCCCTGCTACAACCCGGAAGAGGAAAGCCAATACTAGACTCTCTCGCGAGATCGCTCCTCGGGAAGTGCTAGCTCCGACTGGATTAAGACCCCTGTAGGCTAAGGGTGCCACTCACCAAGACCGAGTGTGTACCCTATATTCTAAGCAACCCCTCAACGCGTTTCGCGCGATCTTGCGCTTCGTCAGATCGCGCGAAACGCGTTGAGGGGTTGCTTAGAATATAGGGTACACACTCGGTCTTGGTGAGTGGTACCCTTAACCTACAGGGGTCTTAATCCAGTCGGAGCTAGCACTTCCGAGGAGCGATCTCGCGAGAGAGTCTAGTATTGGCTTTCCTCTTCCGGGTTGTAGCAGGCAGAGACTCGCAGCAAGGCACTGCCGAGGGAGGCAGTGGTAGCGAGGATAGACTTGGAACCCCATGGGCGATGCAGCTGTATTGATTGTAAGTGTTCATATGTAATTTTACCCATTAAAGTGATTTTGTCTAACACCACTTTTTCTCTCTGCGCTCCAACTTTGCTGTTTAAAGAGAACCTTGTGTGAGACTGGAATCTCTCATCCCTGGGAGGGGGATTTCTGTGGTAGGGATTCCACCCCGCATCCCTGGGGCTTACTACAGATGGAGGCGCTGCACCATTGAAGGAGAACGAAGGCATCCACCCCAGTAACCTGTCCTGTTGTCCCCCATGTAATCGTGGGAGACTCAGGACCTCCTGTTGCCAGCAGGTATGCAACACACAGAGAAATGTAGCCAGACCATAGAACACCTTAGGGGGTCCGATCTGCGACCGGGTGGGGGTCCATGGGTTATAGTTGGAGGCGCTCCTGAGAGAAACAGGACAGGTTTTCAGCGAAGCAGAGCTGAAAGTAGTATGTACACTTTCAAAGCAAGTGCTGCAGAAGGATGGGCCTTTTTGAAGACTAGGGGTAGTCAGGAGAGACAGTCCTCTCACACAGTACACCCTAGGTGCCCTAGGAGGGTGATGTAAATTTGGGTACACTTGGCTATAGCTGTTCTAGTCGCCTTGAGGCAGGTAGTGTAGGATTCCTGTCGGGGTAGCCTGTTAACAGAGGTCAGGGACTTCAGCATAGGGTCTGCACTATGAGTGGCCAAAAGTAGGTTGACACCAAGTACTTAGGAATGCCAAGTACACTAGCCAGTATCCAGAAAACACACCACAGAGTGCTTGTAATGAACCATCAGCGAGTGCGGTGTACAAGGAGAGAGTTCTGCCTAGCCTGGGGTATGCCATGCGTTATATTCACTGGTTTCACCATAGGCACTGAGAGTAGCGCTATCGTGGGCTTAGATGGCTCACTAAAGATGGCGGCGAGAGATACATGTGCTCTGCGGGGGATGGAGGAGGTTAAAATGGCGACTGCTGCGCCATTCACTGCAACGCGGGTTGCAGACGATCCTAAATGGCGACTCCCGCCAAGCCTAGATCGCGCACATGCTGTGCGCAAGCAGGCTGCACGAGAAATGTGCCGAGATGTGCAAGGGTTTGGCGCCAAAAACAGAACCCCAGCCAAAAGAAGGGAGCAGCGCGAAAGCTGTAGCCGCACCCACCTGTGCAGTGATTGTCCGACGGGCGAAGCCACGTCACACAAAGAAAGAGAGAGTGCCCCTCCTCTAGTTTCCACCAGAGGGAGGGGGCACACTGAGAACCAATCCCAACAGTCCTCCCCAGCGGAAGGAGGGACAGGAAGTGAGGCTAAGGAACTTCACTTCTGCTTGACTGGTGAAGGAGAAGGAGCTAAGTGTGAAACCAGTAAGCTGAGCGAATCAACCCTTGCGCAAAAGATGGCTGACTTAAGCGTGACGACTAATCAGCTTCCAGGAGGCCTCCTGGTTGTGGAGGTTGATGGCCGCGAATATCTGCGATGCCTGTGCGTCCAATGCAGGTCACCCGGACCGGCCCCAAGTACTACGGCACGGTGCCAACAGTGTGGCACGTTCTACCTCTGGCCTATCGAGCCATGCCCTACAATAGTGACCCCGCGAGATGACTCTCCAGTGACGCTGATCGAAGTGGAGTAGGCGGATGCGAAGGCTGCCCTGGTCCCATATATCACCCCTGCGGTAGGGACCCAGGCCCAGCCACCAAGAGATGCCCCGACGGAGGAGAGCGCGACCGCAGTGGAGGTACTGGAGAGGGCCCGTTTCGTACCCATACCCACTGGCGGTGACGCAAGGACTCGAGGGGATTCCCCAGCGGAGGAGCCGTTGCAGTCCTCGTCGGATGATGAGAGAGACAGCCTGACATCGGTGGTGATGCATCGGCCGGTGGACCACCCTAGCTGTAAAGAAGAGGTTCCACTTACCCTAGATGGAGCAGACAAGTCCGGAGACCCCCCGACGGCGAGCGCTGGTGCGGCCTGAACCGCTTAGAAGTCCCACGGCCGTGGCAACTCCCAGTGCGGCGGAGATGGGACCCGAGACGGCTCCGGAAGAACCAAAGAGCATCGCAAGACAGCCGAGTGGTAAGGGAACACCACCACCCCCTTATTCCCGCCAGGTGAAGGAGGAACCTGTGGAGAGAGAGAGGCTTGAGGCCTACCTGCTTGACCGCGACCCTGATGGTGCACCGCCGCCCCTTCCGGTCCTCGACGCACTTCCGGTGCGGGACCAAGGAGCGGATGGAGGTTCCGCGACGACCAACGATGACGTCACTTCCGGGTCGGATTGGCGCAGAGGCCCGGAAGCTTTGATTGCTTCAATAAGGAGAGCTGGGCTGGAAGCCGAGTTCGAGGAGTTTAAGGCTCAAGTAGCCAAGCGGGGAGCCCAAAGCGCTGCCGCAAGAGACAGTAAGAGAGTACCTACCGGTCGTGGCATCGCCCGACTCAGAGACACTGTACTGGACTATGGCGATCATGTGGTCACCGCCCCTACCGCCATTGCCCCGGCCACTGCCCCTGCCCCGTCACGTGTCATGCCACCGGTTCCTAGTGGGAGTAAGCTGGATAAGACGCCCAAGTTTTCAACTGATTGGCGGGATTGGGTGACAAGTGATGAGGGTTCTGATGGGGAGATACCATTGTCAAGTGTTGTACATGTACCTAACCCCACTGTGTTTAATCCTGTTCCTAGAGGTAGGGCTCGAGGGTCCCAGTCTACTGCAAAAGCGGGTCCCGTAAGTCCCAAGGCACCTAAGATGAATCCCACGGTTTACAAGAATGTCATTAGAGAGAGACGTAAAGGCTCGCACTCTACTGAGGCAGCGACATCTGGTGTGTCCTCAAGAGCAGAGTCTGAGGAATTTATGAGTGTGTCATCCTCATATGAGCACCGAGATAAATGGTGGGCCACCGTTATTCAAAGGGTATGATGAGGGGATGGACCGCACCAGATTTGTATTGATAAAGAAAGATACTGTAGATCACTGGTGGGACGTGGGCACCTATTATCCACAGGAGGTTGCCGATGAGTTAGATAACAGGTGGAGAGACATTATGCAAAAAAGTAATTACCCCCAAAGGCTCATCTATTCTGTATGATGATATTGCGCCTGAAGAGCCAAAGTACTGGGTACTGCCAGGAAAGGCTGGGAACCGGAAACTTTCTAAGTTAAGTCGAGCAGATAGAGCCATAGCGGCAAGATACCGGCAGTCTCATGGTTATGAGTTTCCGTACATGCCAGAGCCAATAATACAGGAGATCGAAGACCAAAGAGACACCTGGCTTAGGGATGCTGTCATTGAGCATTTGCGAATTAAATTTGGTAGCACTGCTTACTTGAGAGAAGACAAAATATGTTCTGTAATGAAATCTTGAAGTACAGGCAGGAACATATTCATGCATGACATATTGTGCAGACCGGAGAATGGGCCTGTACAACCTTTCTTTGTTAAGGTTGTGGATCATAATGGGCAGGAAGTGAAGAAGCCTGATCCCCGTCATTATTATTAAAGTTAAGGGTTCTCCATGTTGGGAGTTTCCCGCTGTTATGTCACCATCATGGGTGTTACAGTCATGTACACAATATTATCTAATTATGTTTGTATGTTCACAGATTGTCCACCTGCAGGATGGTCCAGCAAATTAGGTCCAAGTGGGGACCATTGGATTTCCACCTGAGGCAGAGTGTAGCCCTGGTAAGAAATTGGGCTATAGTTCTATCCTCCTCCTGGCTAAATCCCTGGTAATGGCAGGTTGCCAGGAGTTATCATGGGTTTCCCCCACTACAAGCACTTGTCCTGAATGGTGGAGGCAGGTCACCTGACCCTGTGTCTAATCAAGAAACACAGGTGCGGTGTCTGCTGATATCATAAAGAGCAATGCATTTCCTATTTAGTGTTAGTCTGACAGTCAGTCAGGTGTGAGAGTTAGTGTTAGGGAGGAGAGGAGTGAGCAGCTTATGAGTAGAGCTGATAGTTTATAGTGAGGTGGACCAAATACCTCTCACCCTGCTTAGGGGCTGAGAAAAGAGCTAGCCCCACTCTTGATGGCCCTAAGGTCCAGAGTGGAGGCAGGGACCATCTCTAAGGAGAACAGCTGGTGGTGGCATTGTAAATCAACTGTACCTGTCTGCTGCTGCGGGAGACTGAGTAATAAAGGAGTCTGCTGTTTAAAGAGAAGCTTGTGTGAGACTGGAATCTCTCATCCCTGGGAGTGGGATTTCTGTGGTAGGGATTCCACACCGCATCCCTGGGGCTTACTACAGATGGAGGCGCTGCACCATTGAACGAAAACGAAGGCATCCACCCCAGTAACCTGTCCTGTTATCCCCCATGTCATCGCGGGAGACTCAGGCCCTCCTGTTGCCAGCAGGTATGCACCACACAGAGACATGTAGCCAGACCATAGTACACCTTAGGGGGTCCGATCTGCGACCGGGTGGGGGTCCATGGGTTATATATGATACAATATTTATGCTTTGTAAATAGAAAGAAAGGAAATCCTTATTTTCTTTAAAAAAAGGAAGTGTGACTGTGAGCATGTAAAGGAAGTATTTGTGGAGGGGGGCTCAGCTCCAGTGCTCGAGCCTGCCCAACAGGTCAGGTTTTCAGGATATCCCAGCTTAAGCAGAGTTGGCTCATTCAGAGGTTCAGTCGATGACTGAGCCTCTGATTGAGCCACTTGTGCTGAAGCAGGGACTGATTGAGCCACCTGTGCTGAAGCAGGTATATCCTGCATAGTATAATCACATTCCCATCACTGGATTAGTGCAATCTTAATTTTCAACACACAATATACAGTATTAAAAATCACAATACTTTATACCAGGGGTGAGCAAACTTTTTATGCCGAGCCCCCCTTTTCATCCATGAAATTTCTTAGGCCCCCCCTGCCTGATGTAATCAAAATCACATGACAAAAAAAACCTTTATTAAACGGTATACAATGTAAATACAAATATGTCTAAATACTTACATATTTCAACAGCTCGCACTTGCAAAATTAGACTGCGTCCACGCTGCCGCTGAGAGCGGTGACATCACCAACTCTCCAAGCATGCGCGCAGGGAGTCCTGCATAATTTTGCAAGCACAAGCGGGGGAAGTGTTTTCACTTTAAAAAAAAAATTCTTTCTGTACATTCATAGTATGACTGATATAGTGGCAGCCTACCCTTTCACTTGCAGAGGATCGCAGCGAAGCAGGTTGCCAGCGGAGCAGAGCAGGAACCAAGCGCTATTGCAGGGCAGACACCGGAGGGAGGGGTGTTTGACATCACAGCGCTCGGGCGTGCTCCTCCCCCGTACCTCCGAAGCCCCCGCGCGTGGGCACACACCATCACGTGGCTGCCACCTGCACTATCCTGTTCGACCGCCCGCACACATCTTCGGCTGCCCGCCCGCGCACTTCTTCTTGGCCGTCCGCACATTCACCCTCCCGCGCACAGCGTCTGCCGGCCCGCGCACCCAGGTTCTGCCACACCCCCAAATAATCTTGCGCCCCCCCCAGGTTGTGCACCGCTGCATTCAATCACAACACAGACAGCACACATACTCAATCACAATACACACACACCCCACACAATCACAACACACACTACCCACACACAATCACAACCAACACAAACACTCAATCGCAGCTAGGGTTGCCAGATGGCTTGTCCAAAAATACTGGTCATAATACTGGATCCCCACGCCCCCGAACACATATAACAAAAATACCCCCATGCCCCCCAATACATATAAAAAATACCCCCACGTCCCTGAATACATATAAAAAATACCCCCACGCCCCCAGAATACATATAAAAAATACCCCCACGGCCCCCGAATACATATAAAAAATACCCCCACGGTCCCCGAATACATATAAAAAATACCCCCAAGGCCCCAAAATACATATATAAAATACCCCCATGCCCCCTGAATACATATAAAAAATACCCCCCCATCTGCCCAATACATTTAAAAAATAACCCCCACCTCCCCAATACATATAAATTATACCACCACCTCCCCAATACATGTAAAAAAATACCCCCATCATCATCTCATCCTGCCCCCCATCATCATCTCATCTCACCAGGCTGGCCCCCATTCCCCCCCCCCCACCCCCCATATCATTATCAAATTAGGCCCCTATGCTCCATCATCATATTATCCCCCCCTCCATCATTATCATCTCCCCAGGCTGGCCCCCATGCACCATCATCTTATTGCTGGCCCCCATGCTGCATCCCCCCCATCTCCCCAGGCTGGCCCCCATTATGCATCCCCCCTCTCCCCAGGCTTGCACCCATGCTGCATCCCCCCCCCCCCCCCCCCCTCCTCCACAGGAAGCAGCAGCCGTCTCTGAATCTGGCTCCGCCCCCGCTGTCCTCTCCTTTACTCGACAAGCACAAGTGAAGGATGACTGCGCCCGGCCACCCTCAGCAGACCAGCTCTTCCAGCTGCGCCTGCACTTGCTGCATCTACAGGACAGGCATCAGAATTACCGGCCTGTCCGGGTGAAAACCGGACATCTTGCAACCCTAATCACAACACACACAAAGCCAACAGACACAACACACACACACACCATCACAGACACAACACAATCAATCACAACACCCACACACACAGCACACACTCAATCATAACCAACACAACACACACACACACACTCAATCACAACACACAATCACAGACAAGACACACTCAATCACAACACACAATCACAGACAAGACACACTCAATCACAACCAACACAGACAACACCCACACATACTCAGTCACAACACACACACTTTCACCTGGGGGGGTGGGGAGGGCACAATTCAATACTCGGTATACTCCTGCTCTAGTCCCCCCGTGGGCTGCTGAAAACTGGGGCGGGTAACAGACAGGAAGAGAAGGAGGGGATGTCTGTGTGCAGAGAGAAGCCCCGCCCCCGCAGCAAGCCACAGAGCAGCAGCACGGAGCTGCTTCTTGGCCGCCCGTGCACAGCTCTGCCCGCCCCCAGGTTTCCCCACACGTAGCCTGCCCCCCCCCCCCCCTAAATAATCTTGCACGCCCCCCCCCCCCCCAGTTTGCCCACCGCTGAGGTACTGTATAACTATGCAAGCATGTCCTCTTTGAGATACAAAACAGTATGTGAGGTGATTACTGTGAGCCCATCTGCCACCGGGAGTGCTGTTCACTGCTGCTCTTCTATGCAGAGAACTTTCTGAAGGCTGCTGATTACCTCACCTGTACATTATAAGCATCCAGCCCTATATAAACCTCCCCTTCCTATTACTCCTTGTCTTCTTATTGTGGTTTTCCCGGTAGGCAAGCTCGCTGTCTTTGTGTCTTGCCGGTACTGTGTATCAGACTTCTTCAAACCTTATTTCACTGCCACTCTGTTATCCTCACCTCTGCCTGTTTCCAAGCCTTTGTTAAGTGTTTGCGGCCTGCCTGTGACCTCTTCCTGTCCCCTGACCATCGCTACCTGCTTGCCGCCTGCCTCTGACACCTGCCTGCTTCAGCTACTGGTCTCCAACTCCGCAGTCGTGCCCTGTGACAAAAGATCTCAGGGAATCATCAACTTGCCGGGTTCCAACCTGTGCTAGGGGTACTGCAATATAGTACTATACTCCATAACTGTGCTGTTCCTAAACCTAATGATACTGTGAGAGTGACAGATTGATATAAAGAGAAAGCGAGCACAATGTTTACACTAAATGTATTTTTTGTGTTAAATTAACTATTACCTCAAGGGGAAAAAAATGTTATGATTTAAGTATAGATATGTGTACTTTTACAGTATATATAGTTAGCGGTACAGGGCGTTTGGTTACATTGCAACGGAGGTACAGTATCTATATCTATCTATCTATCTATATATCTATATTTTTATATATCACATTGGACCTTTTTCCTGTCACTCCGCCTCAGGCCAATGAGATGGCTCCCTTGGCCCGCCCGCCCCCTCACACCTCTCATTGGCCTGCGGCCAACACACCGACACCACTGCCACACTCTCCCAGCGCTCACTGAGCTTTGGGAATGCTTCACAGCACCTAACCCTCACTGCTCACACTCTTCACCCCCCACTCCCACCCGCCGCTCCTCGGCGCAGGCCTCACCTCTCCCCCACCACCAACCCCCCACCCTCCGGTCACGCCACTACCGCGCAGGCCTCACCTCTCCCCCACCACCAACCCCCCACCCTCCGGTCACTTCATCCCACCCGCCGCTCCTCGGCGCCGTCCTCATCTCTCCACCACCACCAACCCTCCTCCATCCGGTCACTTCACTCCCACCCGCCGAGGAGCGGCGCCGTCCTCCCCTCTCCCCCACCAACCCCCCTCCCTTCGGTCACTTCACTACCACCCGCCGAGGAGCGGCCCCGTCTTCACCTCTCCCCACCAACCCCCCTCCCTTCGGTCACTTCACTCCCACCCGCAGAGGAGCGGCCCTGTCCTCACCTCTCCCCCACCAACCCCCCTCCCTCCGGTCACTTCACTCCCACCCGCCGCTCCTCGCGGAAGAATACAGGGGAGGGGGCTTTGTGTGGGGGGAGGGGGGATACAGTGTGTGGGGGGGAGGGGGCACAGTGTGTGTGTGTGGGGGGAGGGGGGCACAGTGTGTGTGTGTGGGGGGAGGGGGGGACACAGTGTGTGTGTGTGGGGGGAGGGAGGGACACAGTGTGTGTGTGGGGGGAGGGAGGGACACAGTGTGTGTGTGTGGGGGAGGGGGGGGACACAGTGTGTGTGTGTGGGGGAGGGGGGGGGGACACAGTGTGTGTGTGGGGGGGCGGACAGTGTGTGTGTGGGGGGGGCAGTGTGTGTGTGGTGGGGGGGCAGTGTGTGTGGTGGGGGGCAGTGTGTGTGTGGGGGGGGGGACACAGTGTGTGTGTGTGCGTGGTGGGAAGGACGACAGTGTGTGTGTGGGGGGGGGCAGTGTGTGTGGGGGGGGGACAGTGTGTGTGTGGGGGGGCAGTGTGTGTGTGTGTGTGTGTGGGGAGGGGGCAGTGTGTGTGTGTGGGGAGGGGGCAGTGTGTGTGTGTGGGGAGGGGGCAGTGTGTGTGTGTGGGGAGGGGGCAGTGTGTGTGTGGTGGGGAGAGGGCAGTGTGTGTTTGTGGTGGAGGGCAGTGTGTGTGTGTGGTGGGGGGCAGTGTGTGTGTGTGTGTGGGGGGCAATGTGTGTGTGTGTGCGTGGTGGGAAGGACGACAGTGTGTGTGTGGGGGGACGACGACAGTGTGTGTGGGGCACCCTGTGTGTGTGTGTGTAGAACACTGGAGGGGGGGGGGAACGGAGCTGCGCAGGGGGGGAACACAAACAGAGGGGGGAGTGGAGAAACAGACAGGTGGAGTGGGAAATTGTACTCCCGGGCAACGCCGGGTCTCTCAGCTAGTAGAGAATAAATTAAGACTGGTAATTGCTGACCTACACAATACTGTGTGTTGCACAGAATTCAATATTATAATATATCAGGGACTATAGCCGTAGCACTTTTATTTTAATGAAAAGTTTGCAATACAGGCATACCCCGCATTAACGTACGCAATGGGACCGGAGCATGTATGTAAAGCGAAAATGTACTTAAAGTGAAGCACTACCTTTTCCCACTTATCGATGCATGTACTGTGCTGCAATTGTCATATACGGGCATAACTGATGTAAATAACACATTTGTAACAGGCTCTATAGTCTCCCCGCTTGCGCACAGCTTCGGTACAGGTAGGGAGCTGGTATTGCTGTTCAGGATGTGATGACAGGCGCATGCGTGAGCTGCCGTTTGCCTATTGGGCGATATGTACTTACTCGCTAGTGTACTTAAAGTGAGTGTATTTAAAGTGAGTGTACTTAAAGTGGGGTATGCCTGTATACTGCTCTATCTTGCTGGTCAATCCCCGGTGACTGTGATTACTCAGCTAATCCCTCCATTTTTTGCTCTATCAAAGGGCAGTGGATATTATATCCACATTTTTACTTTCATTAGGTTTAAAACATTGATGTACCCCTATTCATTAGTTTATGATTGATCCAGAACACCTACCTTAGTGTTCATACATTAGGATCACAAGTGCGTTTAATTATCGTTTTAACACCCAGTTTTTTTAAATTGGATATTTAATAAACTTTTTTTAATTATTTCATTAATCATCCAGCACGTTTGAATGCCCAATCTGGGTTTCTTTCTCTCACCTCGTTTACGGCCAATCAAACAGTAAAGTTACCGTACTAGAGCCAAAGTGTCATCTAAAGAAGTGACCCCACAGCTCACAAAACATTTTTGTAAAGAAATGATCAATGCAATTAGCTTTCTTAAATAAATATACTGATTATTAAAGTAAACATTTCACATTTATAGTTTTGTGAAATGTACGCAAGACTTTCTTTTCACCGGGGACAATGAATTGCTTTTCACCTTTTAAACATGTCTCTGCCATTGGTTCATTTTGGTGCCAGGAAGGAATGCCACTAATCGTTGAATGAGCTTTAACATTCCCACCTGAACAATACAAATTATATACAGTAATAGACTCAAATTACTCAGATTATAATCCCTTTTGGGCATGGAATTAATTTCCTATTGTCTGATTTTGTTTGTGGCACTTATTGTATTATCATTCTCAGACATGTATTGTCTGTATTGTAAAGTGCTGCCTACATTGTTCGCACTATATCAATAAAAATATTCATACATCTATGCTAAAGAAAAAACAATAAAACAATACAAAACCAACAAGTTACAATTAGACATAGAGGGGCCTATGCACTAAGCGTTCATAAGTGATTTATGAAGGCCTTTAAGGCTAAAATGCCTACTGGTATTCAGTAAGCCTTAATAAGTCAGTGATAAAGGTCTGAATCGCCACATTTTTCTCTCGTTCAAAACACATCACCGGGCGAGTGGTGATAAGAGCTTATCACCAGGTTCTACAATTCGTGCAATTCTAGTAGCCTCGATTAGGTTATGAAGGCTTATTGAGGCTCTAGAATGGGGAATTTCTCCCAAAATCCTCACGCCAGGAGAAGTTGGCGTGAGGCTGGGGAGAACCTGCAGAGAAGGCGGCAAGGGAGGACTTAGAAGAAAAAAATGCATTTTTTTCCTGCATCAGATTGATGCCGGGAGTCTCCGGATCTGATATACATTAATACCAGCACTGGAGACCCCCGACATCAACCCAATGCAATAAAAATGCATTTACAGGCAACTTCATTACCTCAGCGGCTAACCGCTAAGGCAATGAAGGGGTTAACTACCGGTGCCATGTCTATTGTGGGTACTTGGGATTTGGCCCGTGGTGGGTGTTTAGACCTACCGGGGGTTAGCGAGACAGGTTAACCCCTTCATTAACATAGCGGTTCCCACTCCTCCTGCAACATTCAGGCCTAACCATCCACCCTGAGACCACTACCCCCTTCATCCACCCCCTCTGCCCCAAGAAACAGGCTATTGAGCTTTAACCCTTTCATTGCCTTAGCGGCTAACCGCTAAGGTAATGTAGCTGTTTTAATTTTAAAAAGTATATGCGTGTGCGTGAGCAGGGGGTCTCCAGACCAGAACCTTGTTGATTTGAGGCCCGGGGACCCCTTGCTTCCCGAGATATAGGCCCCTTTATGGGGTGCCGGTATCTCCTATGCATGTAAATCCCACGGTCACGTGACTCAAGACATTTAAATACATAGGAGATACCAGCACCCCACGGGGGCCTGTATCTCGGAAAGCAGGGGGTTTCCGGACCACAAATCAATGCGGTTCTGCTCCGGAGACCCCCTGCTCGCGTACACGAGTACATTTTTATTAAAACCCTGCGATCACTGGCGAGATATGCGCAGGGAGAGGCGGCTCTCTCTGTGCAGCTCTCTATGCAGCTGGAACAGATCGCTGCAGATCCACAGGTGAGACCTTTTGAAAGAGGTGAAGATCACATCGCCGATCCTTGTAAGTTTTGGTCGAGGAAAGAGGCCCATTCTAGTAGCCTTCATGCAGGCTTTCTGAATACCGTGATTAATACACTGAAAAAAATGGCAGCGTAACAGGCCCAGCATTTTGTTTTTATGAACGCTTAGTGCATAGGCCCCATACACTCTGCAAGCTCGAAACCCAGCCCCACAGTATTATATTATTATTATTATTTCTTAGATATCCCTGAGGGATTTGGTGGTCCCTCTCTTCAGGCTGCAAAGACTCTGAAGGACAGTGTTTTTTGGATTGGACTTTCACTTGTATTGTATATTTTACATATAATCGTTTTTTGTGGTTTTATTGTATTATTTTTATTTATATTTTGTGGTTATTGCCTATATATTAATTAATTCATTCATTATCCTCACACTGCAGTCCTTTGTCAGTGGGGATTTGGTTAGGCGCTAATACTCATTATTTTTTTTCTTGTTGTATACTCCCAAGTATTATATATTTATATATGTAATTGTGCCAACTGGAACACTACAGGGAAAGTGACCTCAAATATACAGTAACAGTAAACAAAGAAGCCCCAATGCACGTCCAATAAGGCAAATTATTTGATTCATTTCTATATGTTTTTTGTTCTTATAATTATGGGTCATTTCGTTCAATCTTTTGGCCCAAACATATTAAGCCTGCAGCCCTTTCACGGTAAGACCAACAAGTGTTTGGTTACAGATGACAAAGTACATTTGGCTAACAGATATTTGTAAATACAATATATCCGGATCAGTTCCGTCTTTTATTAGAGGATTAGAACAAACGTGACATTGTTCAAAAGTAGAACACTGGAATTACAGTTTAAATAATCGGCGTCTTTTGATGAACAGAAGATAGAGCTATGTTTGTCAGAAGTAAGGCCCTGACATTTCCCTCAGTCAATCTACTTAGTAAAGAGACATTTTGGTATCTAAATGCATTGTATAAATAAACACTGGGAGGCACCGTGTACTCTCTACTTTTTGAATGCCTAATAAAAGGGACTCTTGTATTCACATCAATAGGTATTTTTTACTAAATAAGCATCAGAGTTCAAACAGTGCTCTATCTGCCTTTGTGTGCTAAGGGATTATTTGTTACCATCAACACAGGCTCTTTTACTAATAAGAAAATACTCTACATTGATTTTAGTGGGCACATTTTTGCGAAGCGTTATCTCACACGTGAATCGGAAGCGCTCGGTGACTATTAGCATCTCTGCTTTGTGCGAACCCGTTTTAGGTGTTTATGCAGGAAACAGCTGGTCTGCAGAAAGTTAAGGTTTCAATTACTTGCAACTCAAGTCAACACATGAACACACATGGAATAAAACAGGAAAATCTGAGTTGGTAAATTAGACACGTGACATTAAATTCTACCGGTTTATTTACAGCTGGGTTTAGAAAACCCAACTTTTATTCCTACGCTATTTAACGTGCTGTTTTCAAGCCCCAGCAACAGCACCTACAATGTGCAGGCATAGAGGAACTGAGATGATCCTCCCTATTTTTCCAGAGATAAATGTAAGCATATGCAACATACATTAAAACCTGGTTTCAATTATCCCTTTAGCCTCATAGTATGCGCAGCCAAAATAGCTATTGCAGAAACCGATGTAGGGAAAAAAAAATAACACATTTTTGGTGATGTTAGTTGGCTGGAGAAAAGGAATCACTGGATGTAGGGGTAGAATAATTAATACCATTCTGGTTTTTCTCAGTGTAAATGACTGAGTGTAATTCCTGCCTAGCTGCCCTAATTTGTGCAATGTTTTCCTTTTGTAATCACGACGTAAGTTGCTACACTGCATTGAAGGTACTGGGACACACCGACTATACTCATCACTAATACATGCATGTCAAGCAAACCACTTGTGCACTGTAACCATAGGATTTGTAAATAATAATATCAGTAACTCCTGGATTACACGTAGAATTAGAAAAGGGATATGTAAAATTAGCTTATTCTAACCTTGACATTACATTTCACTTGGAAGCTCGTTTGGACAAGGAAAAAGAAAGATCATTGCCAAAAACATGCATGGGAATGCCATTACAGAACAATAAAGCAAGATAGTTTATTTCAGCATATAAAAAAATGGGATTTCTCATATGCATTTCATGTCTACTCCTTGTCAAAATGTCTTTCTAATCTAAGGCATGAAACACGTAGCAGAGATCCAGTCTTTTTCCATGGTGAAATAAACTATCTTGTTGAATTTTTCTGTACTGGAATTCCCATGCATGTTTTTGGCAGTGTGTTGATTTTTTTTTCTTCTCCTATTGAACATCTTGTATAGGTTAGCACAGGGGTCAAATGGCGCGCGGAGTTGTAACAGGGACTTATCACTGTTGGAAAAACTTGTCTCTAATCCAGCAGTATGCTGGTTAATTGCACACCAGCAATCTACCAGACTCCACCTGGCTGATTAGGACTGTCAGAAAAAGCCTGTTCTGAGAACCAGGAAGGAGATTCCTTAGCTCACAAGGGAGCTGACCAAGGAAAAGAAAGAATGCAGAGATTTCCTTAGCCTACCACGGGGCTGACCTAAGGAAAAGAGGGTCTAGATTGCATTGACAAGACAAGGGGACGAGACCTCTATACCTGGACACAGAGAGTGCCATAGCACACAAGGATGCTGACCCAGGAGAGGCCTTCCCCTACAGAAACCCCAGATACAAATAAGTGACTTTCTTTTTGGACTGTTGGGTGATATATATATATCTATATATGTAATGATGACAAACCTATACATTTGCTCGCCCCGGGCGAGTGGATTAAACCCCCGGGCGAGTAAATATTGGCCCAAGCAGCACACGTTTGGTACTAGGTGGCGAGTAGATTTTTTTTGTTTGGCGAGTAGATTTTTTGGTGATTTGTCAACCACTGTATATATATATATATATAATATATGTTCTCCAAAGTGGAGTAGTTTTTTTCTTTTATGTTTGTGTTTGCAGTGTTTAAAGGATGGCGCAATAAAGCCTTATTGTAATTTCATCTTAAAACGGTCTCCATTGCATACCTCTGCACACATCTCTTACATATGGTGTCAGAAGTGGGATGAGAGGTGGCCCTTGAATTTCAAAGGGGCCCCGGAGACTAACTGTGAATTTTTTTGGTGCTTTGCCTATATACAGTTCCTATAAACAGCCTGAGCAACAAAATAAAGAAATACGTGCAGAAGTGAGCAGAATTAAAGGACTACACATCCAAGCTGGAAAACTACACTGCACTGGAGAATGCCACAGGTTGACTGGGAGGACTGTGACAGACGCTGACCCACACAATGAACTGATGCTGTGACCAGAGTCTACCCCACCACTTGTGAAAGGAGAAAAAAACATGGGATTTTAAAATGGCCGCCCAGCAGTTGTCAAATACAGACTCTGCAAGAATGGGGAAGAAAATGTGCTCCTGGTTAAAGAGCCCAGCCACACAGAGCAGTGCCCTTCAGGCCTTCTTCAGATGTTGAGGATGGTCCCTACGTGACCCCAAAAAAAGGGCAACAGCCAGAGGAATCTTTTTTCAATGAGCCAAGGAACTGCAGCAGCAAGCAATGCGCTGTGGTCACAAGGAAGATACAGTGTTTTTACTTAGCAAGTGCACATCCAGTATCACTGCTAAGAAGGAATGTGTGCACAGTACTGCTGATGTTTCAAAACATACCAAAAGTAAAGAAGAAGAAAGTCTACAGAGACGACTGTGAGAGCTACAAACTCTGCAAGCAAAGTCTGCCCACCTGTAGGACTACCGCTTCTGTATTTCTTCCACTGGAACGAGAAAAGAGGAAACAAAACAATAATATAGCCAATAGCATGTGATGTGTAACATGTATGTGGTGCCAAAGGGGTTAAAATGTAGGTGCACTATATGAGTTGTGAGAGCTACTGTGCAGCGCAGTAAAAACCAGGATTGCTCTAGTAAATATAGTGAGACAAAATAAATAATAAATAAAGTGCCGCAAAATATATACTTCCCAGATTATTACTACAGCATAGGTCATCGCCACCTTTCTCCTGGGGGAAGAAATCTCTCAATAGACTACTACTGTACATTCACACGTGTGTCCTTGCACCTATTGATCAAATAGAGGTGGGATGGGTGAGCTTAAACTAAGGAGGAGAGGCCAAGACCTACACATACAGTCTTAGCAAGCCCAAAACCCAGACCAACTATATTATATATTTCTATATTTGTTTGTGTCAGTTGTGTCATGTATACTACAATAAACCAAGAATCCCCAATGCACATCCAATAGGACACATTATTTAGTACATTACTATATGTTTTTTCTAGATTTCTTCTTCAAACTTTGGGTCATTTAGTTCAATCTGTTGACCAAAAACACCCATATGTTAACGCATGTAAAAATTTTCGCCAATGCGCCTGTGCAGTGTATTGTTTTACTTGTCTCAGTGCAGTGATAATCCCCGTTCATACAGCCAACGTAATGATGCTAGTTTGGCAAACGGATGTTGTTTTTGCATATCATTAGCTCTGAGGTTAAATTGAGAAAAAAAACTAACGAACGTTAACTATTTACGAAACTTCAGGTTAGTAGGCAACATTTTCCGGAGCTAGGGGGTATCTACCCACTAGTCCTCTGATTTGCCATAAAGAGTTATCCATTTTTACTAACACATTTGTTATGTTCACTTGTTAACCAATGTTAACCAAAGCATTACACTGCCAAACCCTCTGGCGTGGAAAGGGTTAAAAATATCACTTTTTGGGAGGACTAATACTTTAAAAACATGGTCATTACCCACCACATTGCACTTTTTTTTATTAGCTATTGCTGAGTCACATCCTCCTGTCAAATCTCATGCATTGCTTCACTTGTTGGGGTATTAAATCGATTGGCTTTGGGCACAAGCACTGCTGTGACAGTATAAGGGAATGGAACCAATGCGCTAACCCCTGCATATGGCAATTTCGCAGTTGAATTGATGCGAGTTATCTTGAACTTGCATATCAATGCATCAAAGATTTTTGTGCAATTGAACATCTTGGGAGGAGGCAGTATGAAGTTCTGCAGCATGGGCCGTCATTATTTTCTTTTTTTGTGCGTATCGAATACAATTTGCCAGGTATGAGATGACAAAAAACTGGACCTAGTTGAACCATAGGACAACTGGTCCTTTACCAGTGATAATCTGACAGGTAGCCATGTACATCTTGCTCTAACCATCCCATGTACAGTCCAGTATAGTACCAAGGACCATGCAGTCCCTGCAGCTCATTCATCACCATTCTCCTCTGTTTAGAGCTACCCTATTGGAAGAAGTCAAGTTGCATGCCGCACAATGAATTATATTTTATGGCTTCATACCCAAAGGAAAAACTGTCTCTTTATGTTTTATTTTTTCTCAGCTGCTGTCTTTTACTACTCAACTCACACCTTGGAGAAGGGGGAATTTCCTTTCATATATAAGCATATTGCAGTAAAAATAATGCAGAAGGCGCCGAGGAGAGCAGGGAGGGATGCGCACGGGGAAACATGTGTGCACCCCTGACTTCACACAAAAATCTGTTACGGCAAAATGTATCCAAAAATGTACTTTACTCTCTACAAAGCTTGCAACAGTCCAATCAGAGCCCAAAGTATTAAATAACATACAGTTACAATAAATGAAGTCAGTTTCTTAAAATAAAAGAATAAACATAAGCAGAAATCCCTATACAGTACATTACCACATGTCATAGGTTCTTCCCAGAGAGGTCACTGGCGTAGAAAAGATGATAATTCAGGTGTCTGATCCCAAAACACACCTCTGGTGAATTCTGATTTCATAACTTCATGACCTGTACACCCTTCTTCTCCATTGAAAACAAAATACGCCCACCCCTGTAATCAATCGGCCACTTGGCTGACATTATTATGACTTAAAAGAAAAAAAACCTTTCTTGTGACGTTTAACTTTTTGCCTCAATATATAAAAGACTTTATAACTTTGTTTCAATAATACTTAGACAGACGCCATCCTCACTGTTGCGTCTGTGTACTTAACATACACACCTGCATAATTTACTAGCCTGATGTCTATTTTTGCAGGAGAAACAGATATCAGTATTTTGCCCCTAATCATGAACTGTGTGGTATGATTTGATTTATGTAATCGCAACAGTTACAAATACAGTTAGGTCCGGAAATAATTGGACACTGACACAATTTTCATCATTTTGGCTCTGTATGCCACCACAATGGATTTGAAATGAAACAACCGAGATGCAATAGAAGTGCAGACTTTCAGCTTTAATTCAAAGGGTTGAACAAAAATATTGAATGAAACGTTTAGGAATTGCAACCATTTTCATACACAGTCCCCTTATTTCAGGAGCTCAAATGTAATTGGACAAACTAATACAATCATAAATAAAATGTTAATTTTTAATACTTTTTCGAGAATCCTTTGCAGGCAATAACTGCTAGAAGTCTGGAACGCATGGACATCACCAAACGCTGGGTTTCCTCCTTTGTGATGCTTTGCCAGGCCTTTACTGCAGCTCTCTTTAGTTGTTGTTTGTTCGTTGATATTTCTGCCTTAAGTTTTGTCTTCAGCAAGTGAAATGCAAGCTCGATCGGGTTGAGATCAGGTGATTGACTCGGCCATTGCAGAATATTCCACTTCTTTGCCTTACAAAACTCCTAGTTTGCTTTCGCAGTATGTTTTGGGTCATTGTCCATCTGTAAAGTGAAGCGCCGTCCAATCAACTTCGCTGAATTTGGCTGAATCTGAGCAGACAATATATCCCTCTACACTTCAGAATTCATCCAGCTGCTTCTGTCTTCTGTCACATCATCAATAAACACAAGTGACCCACTGCCATTGTAAGCCATGCATGCCCATGCCATCAAACTGCTTCCACAGTGTTTTACAGGTGATGTGGTATGCTTCGGATCATGAGCCATTCCAAGCCTTCTCCATACTTTTTTCTTCCCATCATTCTGGTACAGTATGATCTTAGTTTCATCTGTCCAAAGAATGCTGTTCCAAAACTGGGTTGGCTTTTTTAGATATTGTTTGGCAAAGTCTAATCTGGCCTTTCTATTCTTGAGGAATATGAATGGTTTGCACCTTGTGGTGTACCCTCTGTATTTGCTCTCGTGAAGTCTTCTCTTTATGGTAGACTTGGATAATGATATGCCTACCTCCTGGAGAATGTTCTTCACTTGGCTAGATGTTGTGCAGGGGTTTTTCTTTACCATGGAAAGGATCCTATGATCATCCACCCCTGTTGTCTTCCATGGACATCCAGGGCTTTTTGTGTTGCAGAGCTCACCAGTGCGTTCTTTTTTTCTCAGAATGTACCAAACTGTTATTTGGCCACTCCAAATGTTCCTGCTATCTCTCTGATTGATTTTATTTATTTTTTGCAGCCTAAGGATGCCCTATTTCACTTGCATTGAGAGCTCCTTTGACCGCATGTTGTGGGTTCACAGCAACAGCTTCAAAATGGGAATGCCACACCTGGAATCAACTCCAGACCTTTTACCTGCTTAATTGATGATGAAATAATGAAGGAATAGCCCACACCTGTCCATGAAACAGCTTTTGAGTCAATTGTCCAATTACTTTTGGTCCCTTGAAAAAGAGGGGGCTACATATTAAAGAGATGTAATTCCTAAACACTTTCTCCAATTTGGATGTGAATACCCTCAAATTAAAGCTGATAGACTGCACTTTAAGTCCATATTCATTATTTAACTGTAACTTGAATTTATTTTGGTACACAGCCAAAATAACAAAACTTGTATCAGTGTCCAATTATTTCCGGACCTAACTGTATGTGTTTGTTATTCTTGCAAATTGCTATCATTCCCCAAATTACATAGTTAATATATTTTGAAAGGTATGGCTAATCACGCCCCTTTACACTCTGTAAAACCTATCCTAAGAATACCTTTCAAAGTATATTTACAAGGGTCTTGTTTATTCCAGTGCCATGGAAGCCATATTTCAATTCCATCTCTTGCAAAACAGATGTTGACCTCAGATAACATCAGTCCTATACAACACAGGCCTGGTTTGACAGGCCATAAACACAATTCTTGTATTTTTAAGACAATTTGTAACTGGTGTTAACCCCTGAAGTGCCAGATTGATTAAAATATTTAATATCTCATGATATTATCATGACACCTCCTCTTTTGGCCCAGAAACCTTGGACCTACAAAGATGGTCCTTTTCAGGACCTCAATTTTGCTAAGACCTGTCCTCCCTGTTCTCACCTTTCACACTACCTGACCTCCTCCATATTTAATTTGCTATGTCTGAGTTCTCCGATGCTACACATCCACTCAAGTCTTTGTATTATCAAAACGTATGTTATAATGACCTCTTGTATCCACATTATTCTTTTATCTATCTTCACTTTTCATTCTGAGCCTGACTTCTGTTGTCTCAACTCAATTCCTCTGTTCTACTGTTCATCTCTATCAGACTCGTCCCTCTAAACCCTAACCATGGTTACACCCACAAACACGCTTCCTCAACAACACGCAGCACAGTGAATAAAGGCTAACATGTTCAATGGCGCTCCTTGTGATTTCCCCCAAGACATGTCCCACATCTCTTCTTCACAGTACTGTAGCTCTACTATCTTGATGGTCATCCTTGTATAGTGTCAAGTAATATCATTTGACTCCATCTAGTTTTCCTCTGATATTAACCTTTTTCTAGAATATGCTTTTTTTGCCCTCCACAACATTGCTAGAATCCCCCTTTTTCTCTCTCTGTCATTATACAACTAATATTGTAATGCATGCTCTTACTCCCCCTTGGCTTGATTATTGATCCCTAATTATTTCACTTTGTTTGCTCTCCATAAAATGCCATATTAAATTCAAAGAAATGTTGATCTCCCTTAAACTCTGCACTGCCCTTCTTACTTGGCAAATCTAATATCTAACTATGCCCCTATTCGCCTCGACCCCTGTCCTACGTTATTACGACCATTTCACTCTTAAAGCTTTTCTCAGACGTTACAGCCCATCACTGGACCTGTCTGTCTATCAGTGCTCACCTAGTACATTCTTTATAGGCAGCATTTCATTAGCATGAGCATTCCAATAAATATACATCTTTACCAACCCTTGCACTCACATGCTGTGCCATGTACTGAGGTGTCAAAGGTAATTATTGCTTATGTATATCTGCCATCATACCAATACACTGCGAGCTGCTTGGGATATAATTACCTTTTCTTTATGTTTAATGTATTGTACATGTGACTCCATGTATTTTTACTTGTCTAATAAAAATTATAATAATAATAATAATAATAATAGTGCTAGCACAATAAGTAATGTTGGTACATTCTGTCGTACTGCATAATCCCATAATTAGCAGTTACTCATACGAGCAATAAATGTTAACTAATAAATACCAAGAGAAGGCATGTCACTAAAGCAATTAGAACACGTAACCCTGGGGTGGCAGCATATCCGTCCATCATTAAAAAAAAATACATTATATGGTAGTTGTTATGTTATGGGACAGCAATCACGATATCTCTGAGATAGACAAAGACACCATGATCTAGGAAGAAATACAATACAACCACCGCTCTATAAAAAAGGAAGTACGTTTTTATAAGACGTCATAGATATTGTGTCTTTAGAATGATCTCATTTTACCCTTGTTAAACAGGAAGTAAACTATTATACAGTATACGTATTCTCACTGTTCAGAAGCATAAACACTTTTAGGCCAAAGCTGATTTAGTCAAATAAAACATGTTGCTTGAAATGATATATTGGGGTGAAAACTTATTGAAGGAATGAATACATGCAAATGGCACCTTCTTTCTGCCCAGTGATGAGCCTGGATTAGGTTTACAGAAGACGGCCAGACAGGCAGACAAAGGACAGAAATCTAACACTTCAAATGAATACGTGGTTCTCTTCTCTGCATGATTTCCTCCCAACTTGGGAAAGGGACAATCTCATTTCTATGACCCAGTTTCCAGCTGGGTAAACTGAGACAGTGAGATAACGTGATTTGCATAAGATCGGGGCCAGAATTTATAGGTGCTTTCATTTCACGGCAGGAATTGTGAAAAAGTGAGATTGCCGAGTGTCTGCAGCTGTAGATTCCTCTTTTTTTTTTTTTTTAAATTGTATTACAGGGCCGCATCATTTCGCATGTCACAGATAAATGTTGTATGGCAAATGTTGTACTTGATTTATTGCTACACTGCACTCAAAGTTTTTCTTAGTTGACTACTAGCAATGAAGAATTGGAGGCGTTGGCATGGAATTGCTGGAGATTACTGAAAAGTACGGTAACTTAATTTTATGGGACTATGTAGCAAATTATCCATGATTCAAAAGTGTAAAAATAGAATAGTCGTGAGGCGGGTGTCTGCATATCTTTCACAGGCCCACATAGATATGTAGATATAGGATAAAGTATCTGTTGTCTAAATTTAGCATAGGTTGAACTTGATGGACCTACGTCTTTTTTCAACCTCATCTACTATGTAACTATGTAACTATGAGGTGAGGACTCACATACCTGGGGCAAAAGGTGTAGCATTGTGTTTCAGGGAAAATGTGTGTAGGGGAAAAATAAAGTGTGGAAATAAGTTAAAATATAATATTCTAGGATGAAATGTGTGGAATGAGCAGGGTGCTCCAGGCACCTGGAGGGCAGCAGTGCGTCCAAGGGTGTGGGGGAAAAGGAGGATGCCCAAAGGATGTATGGTGGTGACAGGATGATATCCTTACTATGTATGGGAGGACAGGTGGATGCTCTCAAATGTATAGGTGTAGAAGGATGTCCCTGAGATGTGTGGTGGGACAGGCAGATGCTCTTAAAGTTGTTGAGGGGCTGCCAGATGCCCCAAAGATGGGTGGAGGACAGGATGAAACCACTGAAATGCGTGGGGGGCAGGAGGCTGCCTTCAATGTGTGTGGATGGAGAAGTGTGAAAGGACAGGGTAATGCTTTGAGAAGGTGTAGGACAGTGGTTTTCAACCTTTTTTTTTTTTGGTTAAGGAATCCTATATGAAATTCTGAGGATCCCAACCCTCTCTAATTGCTTCATTGCTTTATTCTCCCCAGTTCGCGGTCACGTCCTTAACTTAAGTTGCCGGCAGGGATTCTTTGATATCAGCACCCACTTTTGGCCATCTAATTTCACATGGGTTCCCTTGAGCAGGGGGGCGCAAACTGGGGCAAGCGCCCCCCTGAGATTTTCTGGGGGGTTGCGGTGCTTACAGAGTCCCCGCGCTCTTCCCCACTTCATTTAAATTAAATGCCTGGGGAGCGTGCAAGGCCTCTGTATATCCCTTCACTGCTCCTCGGCAACATCCCCATGGTTGACGCCGCGACATCAGAAAATACCGGAGTGACGGGGGGTATACGGGGGCATGGGGGCGCAGACAAAAAAGTTTGTGCACCCCTGCCTTAGAGCAGGGTTGCTCAACTCCACTCCTCAAGCCCCCCCCCCCCCCAACAGGTCAGGTTTTCAGGATATCCCAGCTTCAGCGCAGATGGCTCAATCATGATTGAGCCACCTGTGCTGAAGCAGGGACTGATTGAGCAACCTGTGCTGAAGCTGGGATGGGCTGAAAAGCTGACCTGATGGGGAGCAAAGTGTACACAGAGTGTACAGCTGAGCCTTGGACAAGGACATACAGAATAAGTGCACCCACTCAAGAGACAACTGTTTTGTCTTTTTTAACTGCTCAGTTAGGTAGAAAGCAGCACTCCCCTCCAGAAATGTATATGAGTTTAACTCATAATGTTCACATCTTGCCCCTTGAGATGTCTTCCACCTTTTTTCGAAATAAAAACAATGTTTTAAAAATAACCATTTTATTTATCTCTATCTTCTGATAACCTTTGGACTGCACTGGAATTTGAGGAGGTCTCAATTTTAACCTCACGGACACTTAATATTTTAAACGTATACGTGTTCTGAACGGATAAAAGTGTTGTAAAGGACAAGAAAAGATATATTAAAAAATGAAATGCTAAAAAAAAAAAATGATCACCACAGATTGCTGCGTTCATCCTTAACTCTTCTTTTCTGAACACTTTTAATGACTCTCTGTAACACAGGAGACTGGAGGTGGAATGTCAATTCAGGATCTGATACTAGACTTGGCTGTCCACTAGTGAGAACAATAAGATGAAGAAGGAGGTGCAAGATGCAAGAATAAAAAGGCGACTTACAAATTAAATGGAGATATATTGGGGGAATCCTTGATGGAGAAGGATTTAGGAGTGCTTGTAGACAGCAGGCTGAGCAATAGTGCCCAATGTCATGCAGTAGCTGCAAAGGCAAACAAGATCTTATCTTGCATCAAACGGGCAATGGATGGAAGGGAAGTAAACATAATTATGCCCCTTTACAAAGCATTAGTAAGACCACACCTTGAATATGGAGTACAATTTTGGGCACCAATCCTAAGAAAAGACATTATGGAACTAGAGAGAGTGCAGAGAAGAGCCAGCAAATTAATAAAGGGGATGGACATTCTAACTTATGAGGAGAGGCTAGCTAAATTAGATTTATTTACATTAGAAAAGAGACGTCTAAGAGGGGATATGATAACTATATACAAATATATTCGGGGACAATACAATGAGTTTTCAAAAGAACTATTCATCCTACAGGCAGTACAAAGGACTCAGGGCCATCTCTTGAGGTTGGAGGAAAGGAAATTTCACCAGCAACAAAGGAAAGGGTTCTTTACAGTAAGGGCAGTTAAAATGTGGAATTCATTACCCATGGAGACTGTGATGGCAGATACAATAGATTTGTTCAAAATAAGGTTGGACATCTTTTTAGATAGGAAAGGTATACAGGGATATACCAAATAAGTATACATGGGAAGGATGTTGATCCAGGGATTAATCCGATTGCCAATTCTTGGAGTCAGGAAGGAATTAATGTTTCCCCTTAATGGGGTTTTTTGTTTGCCTTCCTCTGGATCAATAAGTAAGTATAGATTAGATAAAGTATCTGTTGTCTAAATTTAGCATAGGTTGAACTTGATGGATCAACCTCATCTACTATGTAACTATGTAACTATGAGGTGAGGACTCACATACCTGGGGCAAAAGGTGTAGCATTGTGTTTCAGGGAAAATGTGTGTAGGGGAAAAATAAAGTGTGGAAATAAGTTAAAATATAATATTCTAGGATGAAATGTGTGGAATGAGCAGGGTGCTCCAGGCACCTGGAGGGCAGCAGTGCGTCCAAGGATGTGGGGGAAAAGGAGGATGCCCAAAGGATGTATGGTGGTGACAGGATGATATCCTTACTATGTATGGGAGGACAGGTGGATGCTCTCAAATGTATAGGTGTAGAAGGATGTCCCTGAGATGTGTGGTAGGACAGGCAGATGCTCTTAAAGTTGTTGAGGGGCTGCCAGATGCCCCAAAGATGGGTGGAGGACAGGATGAAACCACTGAAATGTGTGGAGGGCAGGAGGCTGCCTTCAATGTGTGTGGATGGAGAAGTGTGGAAGGACAGGGTAATGCTTTAAGAAGGTGTAGGACAGTGGTTTTCAACCTTTTTTTTTTTGGTTAAGGAATCCTATATGAAATTCTGAGGATCCCAACCCTCTCTAATAACGAGTCTGACATCAGATACATTGTAAATTCTTCTGTATTTGGTACAATACTAAAATTACCTGAAGATTGCAGGGAACCCTTTAGGGATGCTCGGGGAAGCCAAGGGTTCCTAGGAACCCTGGTTGAAAAACACTGGAGTAGGAGGCTCCAATATTGGGTTTAATGATGGAAGGGGACATAAGAGCTCTCACCCCAGTGCAACATAACTATCTGTGAGCATCAGTTTAAATGCAAATTGTATATGTGTATTAAGTAAGGCCCCTTGCAACAATCCAAACTTTTTAATATAAACATGCTGTGTGATGTTTTAGGAACAAGTTGGTAAACTTATGTAGCCAGGTCCACTCTGACCTCCGATGCGGGGAGGGGGTCGGCTCCAAGGCGACTGGTTCGCCAGAGCACCGCCGGAGCTCCGTGGCATACACTGCAAGTGGCGTGTGCATGCGTAGTGAATTGTGGCCGCCATGTTGCGATCGCACATGCGCAACAGAACACGCATGCTCAGTACCCTGAGTTGTGGCGGCCATCTTAGAAGAGGGCTCCGCAAGGGACTACATGTCCCAGGAGCCTTATGGAGGCAGAGAGGGATTGGCTCAGTGAGTAATGACACTGACTGGCACTGAGAGTTTGAAGCAATGGAGCTTGGTTCAATTCCTGGTGTCAGCTCCTTGTGACCTTGGGCAAGTCACTTTATCTCCCTGTGCCTCAGGCACCAAAAAACATAGATTGTAAGCTCCACGGGGCAGGGCCCTGTGTCTGCAAAATGTCTCTGTAAAGTGCTGCGTACAACTAGCAGTGCTATACAAGAACATGCTATTATTATTATAGCTAAAAGTGGCATGCACATCGTACTAATTTGTCTGTCACAACACAGATTAACCAACTATGTGTAGGACATGCAGATGCACTCATCTGCTATAGCTTGTGTATTGGAGGTATTTTTTTTTTTTTTTTTACTTTGTAACTCACCATCAGTATTTTGCGTCTGGGACCAAAGGGATACAATGCCACATATTTTCACTTAGCTAGCTATAACTAACAGGCCAAGCTACTCAGTACTATTAACTACATTATTTTCCTATCAGAAGAATGTACTTCGAAAACAAGGTGAAATCAGAAACAAAGTAAAAAAATCACATTTGAAAAATAGTCACTGAACCAATCCCACAGGGAATAATTACTACACCAAGAGGACGTGTTTAGAAGGGATGAATTACATCTGCACATATATCAGAGGTGAAGCCAATTACACGAGCTGCTTGGGATGTTTGATATCTAAGGCCCAGATCCAGAAGAGGATGTTAAGCTTTAGCTCACTTCAGCTCCCTTTTATAAGAATGGAAGTAAATGCATTCTAAAGCTTAACACCTTTTTGTGGATTTCGGCCCCAGCGTGCCCCATTTCCAACAGGTACAGCCAGTGCAGCATTTAATCACCACATTAAAGGGGAAGTCCCACTTAGTAGCTCTCATGAAGTATTTTGTAAATAGTCTAACAATTATTATTTTTACCGTTTGTTTATAAAGTGCCAGCAGAATTACATAAATAGTATAGCATACCAAATAAGAACAAACGAGAACAAAACAGAGACAAAAGGTAATGAGGGGCCTGCTCGGGAGAGCATGCAATGTAATTGTGTTTCTTAAATGAAGCCATCATCCTTAAAGCTGCAGACCAAGCAATATCCTACATGTGTGTTTTATTTTAATAAATCAGTTCTGTACTATGAGAAAATACTTGTAGCATTTTTTTTAAACAACTCTGAATGACATTTTTAATGAATTATAATGTAACAAGCTCTTTTTGTTTCTGCAGTAACCATTTACAAAGTCACATTCCCTTCCTCTTCTGAAACAGGCTCTGGCACGCCCATTTTTGAGCCCTGCCCTCTAGCAGTGCACCAATTGTATCTAGTGACTGCCTGGTCACATGATCTTCCCCACAGAACTTTGCATCTTTGGTCCTCTTCTAGTGCACTGACAGCCATTTAGTGAACCCCCGAGCCGAATCTTCACCAATCAATCACAGGAGAACGGATCGATTGGCATCTTAGCTAATCATTATGCGGATTGTATTGATGCACATATTAAAAGAAAATGAAACGGTAGCTTGGACTGCCGCTGTAAGGCAACATATCAATAAAGCAAGATGTTATCTTTTCAGAAAGGCCACTTAGAAGCAAAGTGCATAACAATGAAATGCTTCTTTTACCCTTGGAATATCCTCTTCCAGTCTATGGCCCTGTTAGGAGAAATGGGGCACACATTTACATGTGAACGAAAGAGCACGTAATGCTCCACACACAATATTATGTAAAAAAGGGAGAAATGAAGGACATCCAATCCCTCCCGAGCTTTGGAAAATAACACTGATTTTAAAGTACTCGTAGGTGTCCGTCCATTCGGTGCCCTGTGGACGTATGTGTGGTGCATATATCACAGTCACTGGCCCTTGTACATCCTTCAATTTCCATGCAGGTTCTGTGAACTCCTGCAGTATTTGCCGAGCCTGGAGATCGAGCACTGTTACTGACCCAGAAAATAAAACTGCACTGCTGTCAGCAAACCCCTGGGCATGAAAAAAAAACATATGTATCAATCATCCAAATGTAAACATTGAACTCATATTGGTTAACTTGGGTCCTAGATGTGACTGCATCGTTTTAGAAGAGAGCAGCAGCGTGAGCTTATTGTATGAAGGTCCCTCATCTATAATTTAAAAGTCATTATACATATTCTAAATTTGGACACATAAAAAAAGATATTGAGTATAGCACTAGGTTTAAATGATATGCAGCGCCAATAAGCATTAATAATCATAATAATAATAAGTCTGATCTTTAAACACTTTCATTACCGAAAGGGTTGTGCCCCCTGGGTGGCCACAGGCATTTCCTGACCAAGTGATCGCACTTCAGAACGATCACGTGAAGTGTTTTTTGCTCCGGCCGTCGGGATGTGACAGGGAGGGGGGCACGTGATAGGGGCGCCAATGGAATACAACCCCTACAAAATTAGCAGAGGCCAAAGACGTAGAGTGTACTCCCCTGGGTGTCACATTTCTCGATGCACACTGTAATGAAAATGGTAGGGAATATTAAGTAGTTTCGTCAATCTTGGACTTCAGGGGTTAATGTGGATACAGATTTATTTGTAAAATACAAAGAAATGTTTTATGGCTGTTAAACCCTTGGTCAGGCCTAGTTTTAGGACTGATAGGATCTAGAGATAAGGGCGTTTGTTTTGCTAGAGATGGGATTAAATTATGGCTCTTGACATTTTTATAAATAGGCCACTTTTAGAGGTACTTCCAAACCATTCCTGAGCTACCCCCCCTGTGCATCCCAGAGATGTGACAACCAGGTCACCACTTAGTTGGAGGACTTTATTAAAATGAGGAAATGATGGGCCTGGCAGCCATTCATAAGAGAAACAAGTGAATATTTGTCACTGTTGCAAGTACACAAATCAAATCATATCACACCCTGCATGGATGGGTAAGAGGTGCCTAAAAAAGATAACTGTTTCTCCGGCAAAAATTAGGCTGTCAAATTTTAGGTGCAATCATGCGTGGGGAGACCACAGGCGCAACCGTGAAGATGGCATCTGTCTAAGTATTGGGGAAATTAAGTTGCAAGTGCCTCTATATATTGAGTCAAGATTTTAAACGCCTTTTTAGAGCAGGATTTTTTCGAAGTCGTAAAGCCGGCAACCTAGTAGCTGATTTATGATGAGAGTGGGCTCCTGTTGTTTTCAGTGGGCGAAGAATGGTGTACATAGGTACAATATGTAGGTCTTGCCCTACATATATAATTCTTTAATAAGTAATGATTTGGGGCTCTGAATGAACTGTGCACACTTTGTAGAGAGTATTTACATTTTGGGACACATTTTACTACAACATATTTTTGTGTATCAAGTGCATCGTTTTTTCTATAACAAATCAGAGACCTGGGATCCTGGCAGATATATATTAATTACATATTTTGCATACTTCTTGGGTGGTGGTAGCAGATAGATATGATTGCAATTGAGCAAGGGGTTAATATTAACTCATTGAAAGTACCTTGCGGAGAAGAAAGGGGAATTGACTAGAGTAGCCGTGTGTATTAACCCTGGTTATATATCCAAGTCACGTGCTCACAAGTGTGCTGTTTGTGACAGATGGTATATTAGGACGGATTGAGGGAAGATATTGTTAATTTGAGGGACCTTTGCGACGGAGAAAAGTGGGCCAGCTAGAGAGCTGTGTATTAACCCTTGACCTGCATGCAGGTCACGTGCTCACACGTCTGCCATATGAGACATACACCTTATGTCAATAGGGCACAAAAGGGGTAAAAGTAGCAATTGACCCCATAAATTATTTTTGTGAACAAGGATATCCTGAAAACCTGACCTATTGGTGGCCGCCCCGAGGACTGGAGTTGCCCACCCTTGCGTATAAAAGCTAGAGAATGAGAATAACAAAACAAAAAAAACATTCGCTTCTCCACTGAATCCTCATAGCATTTCCTGGCCGGGTGTCACATCAAATAAATCAGAAAGGCTCAGCACATTTGTTGCTGTGGGATGCATGGAGCTGCAACATTTGCTGATTCAATGGCTACTGTATTTATCTCTGGCATAGTGCAGGCCCCAGTGAACCTTGGAGGGTTCACTCATGAGAGACGCTTTCTGCATGGGTTCACTCAAAAGGAAGACTGAAGGGCTTGTAATAGGATATCATGTGCTGACCTCTGGATACAGCACACCCTTTGTCATTGCCTTACTTTACTGTAACACAATGTACACCCTCCAGCTTGTAATGCCCAATTTGCATATATAAACCCAACTGTGTAGGTTTAAGTGTATTTTACGTGTTTGAGTGCATATGTAGTGTGGCTTTTTAAGGCAGCCTGTATGAATAAGGAAACTGCCCTACAATTACCTTTCACAAGCCAGATGATGTGCTATCCCAGGGGTGCTCAACTTCAGTTCTCAAGCCCCCCCAAACAGATCAGGTTTTCAGGATATCCCAGCTTCATCACAGGTGGCTTAATCAGTCCCTGCTTCAGCACAGGTGGCTAAATCAGTTCTGCTTCAGCACAGGTGGCTGAATTTGACCAAGCCTCTGATTGAACCATCTGGGCTGAAGCTGGGATGTCCTGAAAACCTGACCTGTTTTTTTGGGGGGGGGGGGGGCTTTAGGACTGGAGTTAAGCACCCCCTTGCTATCCAGCAGAGATGTGCAAAATGTTCTTGCAAGTTCTCAAAACTGGAGCATGTATGATAGTCATTGCTTGGAAACATTGAGCAAAACTGGCAATATTTGCCAAAATGTGCCACGCATTACTCAAAATTATGCACTGGAAATGCTGGTGAGAAGTTACTGCCCGTTTCAGATTTGCCTGAAATGCTCTCCCTGCAGAAACCATAGCAAGTGCAAAGATACAGAAAACACAACAGTTGCCTATTGGAGTTGGTAGTGATCCTGGTGGTGTGGATGGGAATTGGGAGTCTACTGACACATGAACCCCTTCTACAGGCCCATTCCCATAGCCTCCACAAAGGGGGATTAGGGTACTTCCCAACTCCCTCACAACGCAATCCTCCTAATCTTAAAATCAAAAAGTGAAGAGACACAATTGTACATTTTGCAAATACAGTATGCAATTTTCTGTCATGAAAATGTTTGCAAAGTGAACAGCAAGACATTGACATATACTTATAACACCCAGTATTTTTTCTTCCTCTCTGTCCAGCCCAGAGAATTTTCTTCACCCACATTCCCTCCTCCATATTCTCTATGTACCTTGTTACTTTATCCTACATCCCACATCCCTTCCAAACCTCTCCTTAGTCGTTCACTCAGATCACTTCATTTTTTCCTAAGCTACAATTCCCCCACACCTCTTCTATACATTTCAACCGATTGATTGATTGTTCTAATTTTGGTAATACGTTGATGTCCCTATGTTATCTGTGGGTTGTAGTAGTAGCTGCATGTCAGATTTCTGTCGTTTTATTAAGATCGTCGATGTTGCTCGTGTCGTGATAATAGACTAGTTCTGCCGTATCGCCAATACCTCTGTGGTTTTGTAAGTAACTGTGTTTTTTATTCCTCTGTTAATCTGGTAACACCTGGCCATCTCACCTCTCTGTGGTTTTGAGAATAGATGTGACGGATTCTTCTCTGGGTTTACTAATAGCCGTATCCCTGATTCCTCAGTGGGTTTGCTAATAGACACGTTTGATTCCTCAGTGGGTTTGCTAATAGACACGTTTGATTCCTCAGTGGGTTTGCTAATAGACACGTCTGATTCCTCAGTGGGTTTGCTAATAGACACGTCCGATTCCTCAGTGGGTTTGCTAATAGACACGTCTGATTCCTCAGTGGGTTTGCTAATAGCCGTGCCCCTGATTTGGGTTTGATACGCATTGTATGGATTTCATTGCACAAGATTTTGGTAATAGCTGTAGCCTTGGTTCATCTGTGAGTTTGGTACACACCCCTATGAGAGCAAATAAGTAACGATGCATGTATCTCCATCACCATTCTTCCCTCACCATGTTCACCCTGTCTCCAGTAGCCACCTTGTTCCCAATGATGTTTAGCATCAGCGCTCTCATGGACTTCAGTGGAGTTAAACTGATGGACATCAACACTTTTAATTTTCTAGGTAGAGAACCATAGCATCTCACTAATTTGGGTCCTTAGGCTAGGTCCCCGGTGCCTGCTGCAGCGCGCGCTATGGCGTGCGCTGCAGGAACAAGAACCGCCCTTCAATGGGGCAGGCCCCACTAGCTACCTTGGCGCACAATATGCCGCCGCGTTCTCGCCCAGATTTTCTAAATACAAGAAAATTGTGTTTAGAACTGGCCATGGAGAGATGGCCACGCCCCCTGGCAGTTCAGCCAATGAGGGCGAACCAGTCGGGTGATGTCATGGCCACACCTTAATCACCCCCCCCCCCGACGCAAGCTTGTCTTTCCCCCTGCAGCTCCAGCACAGACCGCGGATTGAGAAGGTGCATGCGCTGGCAGGCGCTTCGACCCCAGTGTGCGCGGTGTGACTGGGGCCGTAGCCTTAGAGGTTGACATCTCTGCTTGAGGTGAAACCGGAAGAGCTTCGCGGTCTGCTTACTGGCATGTATTTGTATATATGTGTAGCCGAGTCCTGCCCGGCTATTGCCCTGAGCTCCGCACGATCGGGGGTGTGGGGGTAGCCATTTTGCGAGTCGCACATGCGCAGGGGAGGCGGCGTCCATCTTAAGATAGCTCCGCACATGTAGCCGCGAGACTACATCTCCCAGAATCCTCAGGTGGGAGGGAAACACCACGTGGGACTGTCCCAGCCAATAGGACTCTGAAGGCAGGAGGAACAGGATATCCTCTGCGCGCGGAAAGCTCGCGAGCCAGTCTTCCAGGAGCGGCAGAGGACGGATGCATCCAGGGTGCCAGTAGCCCCTGTACTAGGCCAGAACTCTGCCCCTACACAGGCCCTGAGACACCAGAGACGTAGTATTGTAGGGGTAGGCCCCAGATAGGGACTCTTCCCCTTACTAGTATTACATATTCTTTTAAAAATGTAGTTTTGTTTATACCAGAATTGCAGCACTTAAAAAGCAAGTTTATTGTATTCATTAAATCTTCACAGGTTGCAAACAGCATTACTCACGTGCACAAACATTGTTACCAATAGTGATAGTGACAAGCTAGACACAGGGCATAGTTTCAATGAGCAAGGACACAAGGCAGTCTTAGGTCGTGATTATACCGGCTCCATCATGGCCCCGCCCCTCGCGCTCCCCTACATGCTGCTGATTCCGGCTTTAAACTGTGCACGCGCAGCCAGGCGTGCGTGCAGCAGTGAGAACTGGGGCCGTAGCCTAAGACTCGCTGACCCCGGCGCCGTGGGCGAACAAGTAAAAGTCTGTGGCGCCGGGCGCAGTCTCTGCCGCGATTGCGCTGCGTGGGGTCCATGCTTCTGAATGGGATCACCCCTGCAGTTAATCCTTTGGTGCCGCGATCTTGGAACTGTACATCTGTACCATAATCATACAAATATATTATTCAAATGGAAGATCTCCTGCGTTTTCCTCCTGAGGCTGAGTCCATAGCAGGGGAGGCCGCGCTGAGCCGTGCTGACGCTCCGCGCTGAGCCCCTGCATCCTCAATGAGGATGTCTTTAGAGGGGGCTCACGCGAGCGTCCGCAGGCGTGCTGAGGTGTTGGATTTTTCATCCGACAGCCAAGCTGTTTTTCAGCGCGCTGTCGGCTGAAAACATCCAATCAGCGCGAAGCAGCGTCAATGTCACGGCGCCGTGACGTCACTGCCCCGCCTCCCCCCACCTCCCGATCGCGCCCGCTGGCTCGCCTGCATGTGCATGAAATCGCACAGCTTCAGCAGGCGAGCCTCAGCGTCAGCGCTGTTCAGCACTGCTCCCCCCCTCTATGGACGCAGCCTCAGCCACCGTCGCTGGAAGCTCACACATGGGCCATGAAGATTAGGAGGTTGGTGGCCAGCAAGAGGTACAGATGTAGCCGGACTTGCTGTTTTCAGCACCGGGGAAAGCCACGGCTCTGTGACCGCCCCGGTACTGGAGGATTATCGCTGCTGCTGGGCGGGATCTGATCCGAATGTATAGACGCCCCGCGGCAGCACGATCTCCGAAGTAGCGGTTTTAAGCTTTTTCAGTTGTGGCTCCAGAGACAGGAAGTCTCGCTACATCTGTATGCTGCTGCTGGGGAGACAGGCCCACACTGGGTGACTTTGAGGTCACAAGAAAGTGTATCAGTTGTGGCAGAAAACGAAATAGAGAGGCACAAAGCAGTAACAGCGCTAAATGCTGCAGTAACAGCGCTAAATGCTGCAGTAACAGCGCTAAATGCTGCAGTAACAGCGCTAAATGCTGCAGTAACAGCGCTAAATGCTGCAGTAACAGCTCTAAATGCTGCAGTAACAGTGCTAAATGCTACAGTAACAGCGCTAAATGCTGCAGTGCTAAATGCAGTGGTGACCGATGCTAAATGCAGCGGTAACCGGTGCTAAATGCTGCAGTAACAGCGCTAAATGCTGCAGTGCTAAATGCAGTGGTGACCGATGCTAAATGCAGCGGTAACCGGTGCTAAATGCTGCAGTAACAAGTGCTAAATGCAGTGGTGACCGGTGCTAAATGCTGCAGTAACCAGTGCTAAATGCTGCAGTAACCAGTGCTAAATGCTGCAGTAATAAGTGCTAAATGCAGTGGTGACCGGTGCTAAATGCTGCAGCAACCAGTGCTAAATGCTGCAGCAACCAGTGCTAAATGCTGCAGCAACCAGTGCTAAATGCTGCAGCAACCAGTGCTAAATGCTGCAGCAACCAGTGCTAAATGCTGCAGTAACCAGTGCTAAATGCTGCAGTAACCAGTGCTAAATGCTGCAGTAACCAGTGCTAAATGCTGCAGTAACCAGTGCTAAATGCTGCAGTAACCAGTGCTAAATGCTGCAGTAACAAGTGCTAAATGCTGCAGTAACAAGTGCTAAATGCTGCAGTAATAAGTGCTAAATGCAGTGGTGACCGGATGTTAAATGCTGCAGTAACCAGTGCTAAATGCTGCAGTAACAAGTGCTAAATGCTGCAGTAACCAATGCTAAATGCTGCAGTAACCAGTGCTAAATGCTGCAGTAACCAGTGCTAAATGCTGCAGTAACCAGTGCTAAATGCTGCAGTAACAAGTGCTAAATGCTGCAGTAACCAATGCTAAATGCTGCAGTAACAAGTGCTAAATGCTGCAGTAACCAATGCTAAATGCTGCAGTAACAGCGCTAAATGCAGTGGTGACCGGTGCTAAATGCAGCGGTAACCGGTGCTAAATGCTGCAGTAACAAGTGCTAAATGCAGTGGTGACCGGATGTTAAATGCTGCAGTAACAAGTGCTAAATGCTGCAGTAACCAGTGCTAAATGCTGCAGTAACAAGTGCTAAATGCAGTGGTGACCGGATGTTAAATGCTGCAGTAACAAGTGCTAAATGCAGTGGTGACCGGACGTTAAATGCTGCAGTAACCAGTGCTAAATGCTGCAGTAACCAGTGCTAAATGCTGCAGTAACCAGTGCTAAATGCTGCAGTAACCAGTGCTAAATGCTGCAGTAACCAGTGCTAAATGCTGCAGTAACCAATGCTAAATGCAGTGATAACCGGTGCTAAATGCTGCAGTAACCGGTGCTAAATGCTGCAGTAACCAGCGCTAAATGCAGAAGCCCCTCATGGCTTTTCATTTTTTCATGGCTAAGTAACGGGGCAGCGGAGACAGACTGCAGACTGCCTGCTCTTGGGGTGCAGTTCTGCCTGTCTCTGCTGCTGCCGGGGGGAGGGTGGGCGCGCGCCTCTCAGTGACTGGCCGCCCGGCCGGCGCGAGCTGCGGTGGTGAGTGCCAGCGCGCGGACACGCCGCAGAGAAGATGCTGCCGCGGGGGTAAAGGAGAGAGAGAATGAATCCGCTGACCCCACTGGCACGCGCGAGCTGCTCATCTAGTTGCGGTGGGGTGAGAGTTGTGGGATGTGGCACGCGCGCCAGGCTTCCTCGTTTGCCCTCGTGACCACTCTGACAGGGTGCAGCCGTTGCCGCAGCCCGCTCCCTGTGGGTGTCTCGTGCCCGCTGCGCGCGCTCCCTGTGCGTGTCTCGTGTCCGCTGCGCGCGCTCTCCCTGTGCGTGTTTCGTGCCCGCTGCGCGCGCTCTCCCTGTGCGTGTCTCGTGCCCGCTGCGCGCGCTCAGTGCCGGGCGGGAGGAGGAGAGAGACACACTGTGTGTGAGTGTGACGGAGAGACCCTCAGGACGCCATAAACAGGAGGCGAAGACACACAACTCGACACCAACAATAGTGATAACACAACGAAGCCGCGGCCCCGCTGAACACGCTGAGCCCCCCTCCCCCGGGGAGCTGCCCCACGGTCACTGGCCCCCGGCTGGGTGAGGGATGCTGTGTGCCCGGCGGGGTGTGATGCAGGCGGGCGGGAGGCAGAGTTGGGGGTGAAGAGGAGAGAGAAGCACGGACACCCAGGCAGGGCACCCTGTGTGCGACCCCCACCCACCATCACCACTACTACCACACCAACACCACCACTACCACCACCCAGCATCATCTGCAGCAGCAGCAGCAGCACGAGTCTGCGGGGGACCGGCATCTTCCTGCCATGTATGTCATGTGGGGTGTGTGTGTGTATATACTATGTGTGTGTATATATACTATGTGTGTGTGTATATATATATATATATATATATATATATATTCACATACCATTGTCTAAGCAGGTATGTAATGTGTAAATATGTAATGTGGGAATCTGTGTGTATGTGTATGTATAATATATATATATATATATATTACATGCATAGCTTCCCACATGACATATTTACACAGTACATACGTATCTGAGCATATATGTTGTGTGTGTGTATATATATATATATATATATATATATATATATATATATACATTATGTCTAAGCAGGTATGTACTGTGTAAATATGTCATGTGGGAAGCTATGCATGTTTATTTACACAGTACATACGTATCTGAGCATATATGTTGTGTGTGTGTGTATATATATATATATATATATATATATATAATATATATATATATATATACATTATGTCTAAGCAGGTATGTACTGTGTAAATATGTCATGTGGTTATCTGTGACGTGTGTGTAATATATATATATATATATATTTATTTGGGCATATATGTGATATGCAAATATGTCCTGTGGGTATATATGTGCTGTGTGTATAGGTATAAAATATGTCGTTTGGGCATGTAAGGTGTGTGCGTTTCATTTGGGCATGTGTGGTATAAATACACTAAACTGACAAGTGCATAATGTGATGATCCCAGTGAAATTACAAGAATTAAAAAACAAACAAAAAAAAAACGTTTTCTGGTTGCTTCACTGATCTGTTTTCTCTTTCTATCAGATCTTGATGCATTTGATGTGTGTATGTCATCTAGACATGTATGTTGTGTGTGTATCTCATCCAGACACACGTCTATCATGTGTGCATATGTCATGGGCATGTATGGGATTTTTTTATATGTTATCTGCGTATATACGTGTCTGGTGTATGAATGAGGTTTGTATTAGTAATGGACTTAGATGGGATGTGTGCATAAATATACCTTCTGGCCGTGTGTGTGTTTGTATCTATAATTTCCTGCCCATGGACTAGTTGTGTGTGTACAGTATGTGATTTTTGTGTATGTCAGTATTGATATGTGTGGGTTATGGTTTGTGTGTGCCAGTTGGCATGGGTTATTTTTATGCATCTTCATTCTGGCAGGCACTGTGTTTGATCCTGTTATGCTTTGTCCGTGTGTATGTATGGACGTGCATGTGCATGATTTATTTGTTGGTTATGTTTAGTGTTCTTTATTCATTTTTCTAAATTTGTTATGCAAAATGTGATTATTAAAGAGTCATCTCGACATGAGATTTTCATGCAACCTAAATTCCCCGGAGTTAGGAAAACAAATTACTTCACCTCTCCTGTCGTTAAGGTGGTTTCAACCTCTTGCAGTAAGGCCCCACCAGTATTTTAGAATTTGATGGCAACCATGGACTTGCATCACAAGACACACGTCAATACAATGTTAGTATGTCAGTAGGCAGAAACATATAAGAGGAGACCAAACTCCCCACTGTTAATGAGATAGTATTCATGGACTATCACATTTTAATAATTGCTGCTCACCTTCTATATGGATCTTTTATCATAACCCTCTGCCTTATTTACTTTGGTTTTATTTAATAAATATTTTGCCAGGACAGACTGATACAAATCTCAATTTCAGCTATTTAGGATACCAAATGTATTAATGAGTATAATGATTCCCACCAGATCCTTGATACGTGATTTGATACAATAGCTATACAAATTGAGGCTTTTGCAAGTTGTTTTCAGTGTTTGTTTCAATCTGATTTGATTTTGTTCGATGCTCATTTTTTAGACTCTGCTCTATGTTTTCAGATGGTTGTCTAATCAGCAGCCGTAGTAATCTTTAGCTTTGCATTTTGATTTGATAAAGATAATGTTGATGGATGCTTTTCCACTTCCACCATCTTTACTTAGAACATAGGTTTAGTGTAATAAATATTAATTCTCTTCACCCTATTTTTCCACTCTCTTCCCATCCTGTGCTCTGCACAGTATGTTGTTTCCGGGTTGCTGCCATCACCCCCGTTTCTCCCTCCCCTCTGGACCTTCTATCGCCTTTTCCTCATATGCTTGTGTTTTTGTCTTCCCATGGCTAGGATGCCGGATCAGATCTCGGTGTCAGAGTTTATATCCGAGACCACAGAGGATTACAAGTCCCCGACGACATCCAGCTTTACAACCCGGCTGCAGAGCTGCAGGAACTCTGTCACTGTGTTGGAAGAGGTAAGCAAAAAATCTATGCACCCATACGTCCATTGATGGCACTAGTAAGTCCATTGCTTGTGAGGACTGTATGTATTGTCTGGACTTTGTAAATGGGGTTTGCTGTATTACTAATCATATAATCAGTGGCTGAGCAGCTTGGTTATTTATTTAGAATGAGAGATCAGATAATATTGACCTACAACAATGTATTATTATCATTTTTTTTTAAATATGGGGCAATCCTATTCTTTAGGGCAATACAGTATTCAAGACAGTAGAAAATAAAATGTCCTCCTTTGTGTGATACCACCTGATAGGAATTGAACACTAAGTTACTTTGGAAATTGAGGATTGATTTGTGGGAAAAAGCATAACAGGAGTCCCTCCTAGTTGGGTATATGAATAGAATCCTCTCCTTTTATAGGTAACATTCACCATATTAAATCTCTATGCTCAAAATATTAGAAATATGTTTCTACGCAGGTGGAACTAAGAAAAAGTATATTTTAAGTAAAATAATTGGGATTCTTATTTTACTCCTGTATACGTTTGGGGGCAACCATCTTTAATTTGTGGTCATGTATAACACTGTAAGGCTGAGGTGCACCGAGATTCATTACTTGTCGCTTTGCCACTTGCTTTGTCTGGAATGTAACATTACCCTTTCTTCCTCGTGATGTTTAAGACCGTTTCAGATAGAAATGGGCAGTTTGTGTTCGTTTTCAGGAGAATATGGTAGTTACACATTTCACTTCAGCCTTCCTGTGTCAAAAATGGCTGCCTGCATGATGTTTTTTTCTTCTATTTAAGGTGATGTAGTGTAAATTTGAAATAGGTTAAAATATAACTTTTCAAAGTGTTGCCTTCCTTTAAACCATTCAGAGCTACAGTATGTGTGATGCATTACCCTTAATGGCCTGTACAACACTTCAGTGGTTACACATTTGGATCTTGCTACTTCCCATAGAAGATAAGAGAGCTTGTCATTTGCATACATTTACAGACCTTGGAGGTTGTTGTTTATAGGTTGTGATGAATGATGTTGCCAGACTGGTCAATTGACAGCTTATTTTGATCACTTTCTGCCGTGTTTTTATGCACCGTTTTAACAAGGTGACTCCTAGAACGAATGCTGCTTAACAAACGAGGGGAGGAGGGATAAGCCGGATAAATCTCAGCAGGTAGAAAAATGAGGAGGCGGAGGAGACTTATGCAGCAGTACCATGTCCGTCCCTCCCCCATGGAAATACATTATATCACAGGAGATTACCTGTCCCTATCAACCTCCTCCTTTAAAAAAAAAAACAAACAAAAAAAAACTTTAAATCATGTTTGCAGCGCTCTGAATTTCTGCAAGTGGCTCAGTACTCTTCATCCCAGATTGGTACCTAATAGGGTAACCTGCAGGGCTCGCTTCGCTAGTGCGTTACAGGGAAATGTAGATGTGAATACCGCTTAGAAAGAAGGTGGCAGATCCCACCAGAGTCTGAGAAGGTGTCCTGCATAAATGTTTCATTAAATGAAGGAATATAGAGAAACAAGATGTACTGTGCAGCTTCTTGTCTCTGTACGCTGCAGCGTAATTATATTGCAGAAGTTTTCCAGTGTTGTTTTTTCCCCCGTCCTTTGATCGTTGACTGCTGTGCTAATTTCACGGTAAAATAGGTTACCTGAAGTGCAACTTTTGGGTAGCAAAGGTTTGGAACAGGTGTTTCTGACGGCAAAATACATTGCATCTAATAATATGGTTGAACTGACATTGCCTGGTTAGTTGGTATGCAGATAGGACTATAAAAGATAATATTGCGGTACGATTGGTATTTTTACATAATTTACATGTAACCTGTTATCTCATTCACTGTTAATCCCTTTAATGCTGGAGGCACAGACATCTTTGTACTGTAATAGGAGATTTGTAATAGGTGTTCTGAAAGAGCATCTAAAGAGAATGAAGGAAATAGAGCTATGTAGAGGTAAATAGAAGCTAGTGTTTTATTGTTACCTGCCCTTGGGCAACACACAGTATTATTTCATTCTTTTAGTCTGTATTCAATAGGTATTATGGAGATGTCCGTGCTAAGCAGTTTTCAAATGCAAAATGCTACAAGGGTGATCACAGCACACACACAGTTCAGTTTGCAGTTTAAAATGGATCGTGATCTTCAGTGTTTAAAATGTTGTGTGATCTAATGTATAACCTGTTTACTCCCACACAGATATTCAAACAATATGGGGAGGCCCTGCTAAAAGTGTGATATGTGGGGTAATTGGCACTATAAATGTAAAGGCAAACGTGAAGTCAAAATATGTAAAATATATATATATTTTTTACAAAGGTAATAATGATAGCCAGGTCTAAAATGTAACATTCCAGCTTAATTCACAGCAATATGTATATATCAGGCTGCGGCCGTGCGAGCGCTGACTGTGCTCATGCTTGAGAGCGGTGACGTCACCAGCTCTGTAAGCATGAGCGCCAGGTGTCCGGCCTATTTCGCAAGCGCGGGCGAGGGGGTAAGTTGAGCGCTGTTGAAAGTCTCTTTTTATTGTTTACGCAAGCGCCAAGCGTGGATAAGCGTCCGTGCCTGTGCGCGGGGACGGGACAATTTCACTTGTCGAAACTAACCCCGGCAAGCATTGCGCGGTCAGCACGCTCAGTGCTAGCGTGGCCGCAGCCTCATTGTACTTTTAATGGCCCTTATAAGATTTTGGTCCATACTATCTCTAACTTAGTGTTTTGTGATACATTCTATATCAGTCCAAATGCAATTGAAAGTAATACACCTAGAAGAAAACAATAATTGGGAGAGTGGAAAATAAATGTAAGGTACACTAGTAAAGGGAAACTTCAATTTGAATGGAATATGTCAGTTATTACAGCTAAACTTCAATGTCCCAAGGTTATACTAGTCTTAACAGTACATTAAAAAATAAAAATATCCTGTTTACATGGTTCATTATAAAATCAACCATTAGTTCACCCATCTCCATCTATCCGGAGAAGAAAATATGTGCATTATTCTGTATATTCTGAGAACGACTTTATGGCTAAGCCTTATCATTCTTTGTATGGTGTCCAAGAAAAACACCCCGTGGTTCAGTCAGAAGCCACTGCTGGCTCCGTTGCCAAATCACTGCCATGACAGAATGAATATAATCTAGCAAGTGTAGGTAACATCTCCCACACATTTCTTGACACCTTTGTTGAATTGTGGGATTTGCCCACAAAAACACATCATATTACCGGAACCTGTGTGTCGGAATGGAACTGCTCTCAAAGCTTTCTAAGTCAATGCAATTTGTTTTTTCTTTATATTTGTGCGTGTAACAATTTTACTGCGATCGTGCTCACTTGCTGTATTATATTTGGTCTTTGCTCTGTGTAGTATTTTCCTTGGTCTTTTGCACTGTTTATAATTTGCCGTTCGGTATTTGCAGTGCTAATGGAGCGTTTTTTAATTAATTAAACTGTATTTTTGTTGAGGAAAAGGCTGTCGTTCTACAATATGCTTTGTTATTGCGGTATATATTTATCCACATTTTGCAGTCAATAACTGCTTGGCAATGTAGCTGCCATTTTTAAATGATACCACAATGTATAAATAACACAGGAGATGATATTCAGTTGCTTATGTAAGGAGGAGGAGAGCGAGAAGCTCAATGTCCTTTTTCACGCAGGACCTAATTCGGTTAGCAACAGTGATATGGATTAATAAGAAGCCTACCTTGGTGTCTTTGAAAGTCATAAACACCCTGTAACAATTACATTTCTCACTAATCAATGCGATTGCAGTTAACATGAGCTTGCTTGTGACCAAGATGGCTGACTCTGTATTATTTACAGAGCAGTGGTGAAAGCTGATAAATTGGAAGGTTAATACTACAACTTTGTGTATTTGACGCAAATAAAGGCACTCTAATTACATCTAATATTGCCATTGTTCTGTTGCTTATATAAGGTGGAATGCTTCAGCTACTACTCGTGTCCTATTTGAAATCATTTACTTTATTTTGCTTCAACACATAAAAGTAACTATAGAATATTGCCTTTTGTTCTTTCCTTTAATGCAAACTTTAAAGTTGAAATCGTTAGAAGCTTTAATGATGACTATTACACTTGATATTTTGCTGTAGTTTCATATGCTTGGTATCTATTTTTTGGAAGTATTTAAATTAATCCGCTGAATGGGAGAGATTCACTAAGCTCGGATACAAGATATTGCCCCGCGATCCCTCATAAACTGCCGGTCAAGTCAGTGGGCGTTAACGCAGAGTAGGGTGATACCTTGTATCAGAGATTAGGGAATCCCAGTGAATGTCTAATTGCGAGCAAAGATAACATTACAAGTATTTGTAATGAACTGAGAGTCTGCAAAGGTAGTCGCAATCAACTTACTTAGATATTTTTCCCCCCAATTTTGTTTTGGTAAAATCTGAAGCAAAGGGATTTTTTTTTTTTTTTTTAATGTGAAATCAGACATAATAATTCTAATAAATCCATCAGTGTCCATGTGTTGCATACTCCCCTCAGACAGTGTTAAACAAGCTAAACCTATTCTGGCATAGCAAAATCAGGGAGAGAGGAGAGATTTGCTGAATAATGCAAACATAAACAGTCAAATTGATTGCAGCACGTAGCTGTCATTTGTAGAACAAATATTGGTTAAGGTGTCCGCTTGTAGAATTTCTACCCCATTAATTGCCAGAAGAACACACACTTTTGAGCCAAGGGTGTTAATTTTTGTACTATAAATATGCAACCGTGACATTTTGAGTTTGCATATAACGAAATAATTTCTGTTTCCCTGGTGTTGTATACATTACCATGCATTATTTTATCAATCACATTACCTATGAAACTTCTCACCAAGTAATTTTTTTTTATGCTTTGTGTTCCAGCATGGTCGTGTTTTTATTTTATTTTGTATTTGCGTTGTCCAGTATTATTGAGGCTCTGACATTGATTACAGCATTTGTATTCATTATGTGCTGTATGTTCGCTTTCTGGGTTTGTATTAACAGCTGTGCTGTACAAACAAAACAGGTTGCACAAAACATACTTTTTTAATGTTTGAATTGTGTGGGTAGTGCTGACAGTTGACAGTACAGTACATTGAAGAATTTAAAGGGTATGTGAGCGATATCCTAAACAGTTAGAATGCACGTAAGCATAGAGATCAGTCATTAACACATTCCCGATTGTAGTTTCTTACTGTACGTCATTATCCCCACCCTGTGATATTTAGGGAAAACTACCCCATATATGCTTGTCGGTATAGATACACTGCAGCTGCCCTGTCTATTGATCATTTTAAAACCATGTCTTCATTCAGCATATTTTAAAAATGTCCCTGCATTATTGATGTTATCAGAGATTATAACAGTTTGGTCTATTATCTTTATTGTTATCAAAATGAACACACAGATACCCAACAAGCTCCCCACTTTCCAAAGTTGGCAGGTCAGTTTCATTTTGCTGGGTTACGACAGATCCAATGTTTGATCATTCTTCCCCTAATTATACAGGTAAATGAGAATTTTAACTCGGGGAGTGTTGGGACCTGCTAATGGTCATGCCTTGAAGTGGCAGCTGGCTTGACGCTTTGGCCAAAGGGTTAATCTAAATTACCCTTTTTCTAGAGAATATATAACTATTGCACTATGCATTTTTGTCACATTGGAAGTAGCTTTGGGCATCTTTGTTTGTTTTTTTAGATAGCAAAATGCTAACATGTAAAGAATCAACAATAATGTGTATATATACTACTTTATAGATTTTAATGAATTTTTGAAGAGCTAGCGCTCTGATTTTGGTTCAAGAGGTACAGTTTGTGAGAATGTTACCTTCTGGAAAAATGAGCTTTAAACATTTCAATCCTGTCACTGTACGTTAAAATAGGTATGGTAAAATATACATTAATTCAAGATGCAAAACATCAAGAAAATGTCGTTCTTGTCTGAACAATGCCTAATATGCAAAAACTTGCACAGGATATATAATCAGTGCTAAGTAAGTGAATTAAATATCACGTGTTATATGTGGTCCTTTTAATCCTTTCAGTACAAGAGGGTCGTGCCACCTCCGTGTCCATGGACCCCCTGGCACTTCCACATCACGATTTCTGTTCCAGCCAGATGTGACGGGGTGTAGGCGAAACTCCCCCCTTCAGTGTAGTACGCAATCACATACAGCTCCTAAAAAACAAAATAACAAAAAATAACAAAACACGCAAAGGACAATTACATACAGTGTACATCATGAAATATATGTAAATTGAATGTGTAACCTCTGTTCATTTAATGCAACCATGTATTGTCATCATAACTCTGTGCCCAGGACATACTTAAAAACGAGAGGTAACTCTCAATGTATTACTGCCTGGTAAAACATTTTTATAACTAAAAGTAAAAGGCCCTGGGGTGGCACTTTTCTGGACGTGCACTGTACATCTGGGTACTGAGGGGGGTTCAAGAGCATACAGTAGAACATCATAATGTTTAGGCACACTGTTGTCCCTTTATCATATGATGATACCGCCCCACGTACATTGAGTGAGGCCATGTTCTCTACAAACATATGAGTGTTTTTACATTTTTTTTTATTAAACATCAACATCCATTAACAGTTAACGGACATTATTATTTATTTAGTGAATAACTCCACACATGAAGATTTACAAATAAGCTTGACAAGACCACAAGGCTTCTGAGACTTAAACTCTGTACATTTCATAGACTAGTTTTCTTTTGTTGTTTTTTTTTTTTTAAAGCATCGGACCAATTCTACTTCTTGCACTCTAGCATGGAGCTTGGAGTATGTTACAGAAAGAATAGAGTAGATTTTTACTCCTTTTGGGGTGTGCTGTTCCTAGCATGCAGTTAGGAAAGGTCCCTGTTTTGCAGTCGTCTCTGGATGTAGACACTTGAACTTCTTCTTGAATCTGTAGTCTATGAAAGTGGGTTTTGCCATTCACAGTGCTGAGCAACAAATTCTTATTCTTCTATGAGGAGGCGTTATGGAGTCTAGTGTATGATTGCCTTCTATAGAATACTTTTTAGTGCTTCACAAGGCCCTATACACACGCAACGTCCCGTGTCCCTGTAGATTCCACACTGGCAGCTTCACTGGACAGAGAGCTAATACGAAGGCTGTGCCAGGCTTCACCATTCTTTTGAAATCAGCATGTAATAATTGGTACTGTAGTTGCATCCAATTGTGCAGTTTCTGCAGAACCCACTCGAGTAGCCACCGGCCGGCTTCTTCTGTCTCTCCAAACAGTGTGTGGTGCTGGAAACCATACAATGCTTCCCACATCCTCAATAATACAGAAACAATGAAATAATGCTGCACTTATGTTGTAGTTGAAGGATGTCCACCAATTGTTTCTTAACAAGCAAATTTTATTATTGCCATTTAAAAGCACATTAGCGTAAACAAACACAGTGAAACGCCTGTCACGTTTCGCTTTGAGAGGCTTCTAAAGGAGTACATCACCAGAAGTGTATATGTATTGTATTTGAGTGTGTGTGTATATATGTATATATGTATACGTATGTATATGTCACCATACTCTCAAAAGTCTACAGCTAGATCGAAAAAGGGGGGTGATATGTCTGACTTTGGAAATAAGATAGAAGGCAATAGATTACCAAGTATTGGGTACCTTTCTAGGGTGTGTATCTATCTGTCTATCTATATCTATCTATCCCTTAGAAATATATTAAGACAACTGGTTTTCCAACTGAAGAATATGTAAGTTATTTTAAATGTGTCCATTCTGATTAAATTCTATACTATAATTAGTAATGAATTTGACTTGATGATCAGCCAGACCACTTTGTTCAGTTGTCCCAACTATACGAGTGGCTACATTCCTATTTATTGTTTTTTGATAAGGAATGACGATCTCGATAGCCTCTATATTTGATAGTTTGCCACAGTTCTGATGCACAAATCTTAAGTGTCTGTGTCTGATTCTTAAGTATTGTCTGTTTAATATTACATGAATCATGTAATAGGGTGGCAGCTGTATTGTAAAGTATCGCCTGCTGTCGGCTTTCTGAAGATATCAGTACATACAACATGATGTTGCCCAACTAAAAATGTAATATCCAAAAAGTAAATGCTAGAGGGGGTCATGGCAACTTTAATCTATAATTGTTGTCATGAATCCATTAAACATAACCATCCAACTATTCCACTGTTCCATTTCACATAAAAATATGGTCATATATAGCTGTGATAAAATACTGGAGATACTAATACTTAAAGGTTTTATACAAATACATGAAACAGTCCCCAGCAACCCATCATCAAATCTGCATATGATGTGGAGAACTTGCACCTATGGCAGTTTCACATTTTTGGAGATCAATCATTCCATCAAACATAAAAATTTTATGGGCCAGCAAAAAAAAAAAAAAAAAAAAAAAAAAAAATCACTCACAACAGCAAAGCAAGCCTGTACAGTGGGGTACTCCCTATACTGAATAAGGGAACAATTGACCGCACATAAACCATCACAATGTTGAATGGTTGAATACAGTGAGGGTACTTCCATAGTGACCCACAAAAGGGAAGATTCACACTTAAATCCTTTCATAAGTTCTAACAAGTGGAGATAGGGTCACGTAACAATGAACACCTTGCATAAAATTTCTGGTCAGTTGGGATTGACTGGGGAAATAATAAATGGGAAATGCAGAAGTTTTGATGACTGCGACTGCTTTGGGTTGGCTGATTATTACAGTCTGAACCATTAATTGGCAAGGGCTCATATGGAAATGTTTGATAGTACTTTTGTTGCCAAAATCTTTAGACAATGGGGTTGTAGGTTTTGGGCTAGGGGCACATGTGGCCACATTTCAGCCTGTGTTTCCCAACCAGGATGCCGTGTCACGCCAGAGGGCATCAGACTAACCTAAATGTTTCCCCATCTGAAAACAAATGATGATATTTTAGTTTAAAAAAGAAAAAAAACAAGCCTTTTACATTTAAGAATGCCATCCTCATAACACCAATTGTGAATGCAATTCTAAATATACAATTTAGTAAAACATGGGATTATGTTTTTCCTTTCTAATAATGTTTATGGGAACTTTAATGATCCTAACACTTGATAATCCTATGGGGGTGTATTAGCAATTATGTCATATGAATAGGGGTTCCTTGTAGATTAAAAGGTTGGGAAACACTGCCTTGAAGGTGCAATCCTACAGTTCACCAGTTGAATCTCTTAGTGGCCTCTGAATAGGAAAGTGTTCATAAAAAGTATTTTTTCTTTTATCCTTATCCCACGCTGTCCTTATCAGAGAACCAATAGAGATAAGTTGTAGTGCAAATTCAGTAGCTTAATGGTTATCAGTGTTCTGTTCTTTGCCAAGAACTGTTTGAACAACACTTCATCTTTGTTGATGCCATTAACTTACCATGGTACACTGAAATCTAAACGCCCAGATCTTAATACTAACATTGGCTCCATAGTAGCTGCGACTTTATTTGTGCTATATGCTGTAGGACTTGATACCAGACCCACGGGTATGCAATACATGGCCTTACTGTGCCATTATCACCATGATCATTTAAATAGCACAGTGTTATTGATCAGTATTCTGCCTAACAAAGTCTGTTTGCGTGTCATTTGCATGGTTGTTGCCTCAGTTTAGGAGTAAATTAAGGGAGCAAGAGCTATTGCTCGAAAGTTGGGTACAATCCTGCTTTGGCTTCTGACAGTGATCCTTAGTTCTAGGCATATCAGAAAAATACCACCTTCGATAGAAAGATTCATTCACCCTTTCAGTCAACTTGCTGCTTATTTGAAAAAGGAATATATTTGTACTTTTACCAAGTTCTGTGTATTTGTAAACTTATCTGATACTTTGTCCTTCCCTCTAATCTGCTTGGCTTTATACCAGCATCAATATTTAACAGACACATATTTAAAGAAAAACAGTTGTGTTTTAGCATTTGTTACTACATTTTTAGGTCCGCTGTTAATGGCACAAGACCATTTAACAACACTCTGAAAACTTAAAAAAAAACATTAAAAAATATCCCACAGCCAGTCACAAACACAGAACATTTAATGTCAAAGGAAAACTCTGCTGCACATCCAGGAAGGTGGTTTATATGATTTTATGCAGCAAATGTCACCCAAGATATTACATTGGTGAAACCAGCCAAAAACTTGAAACCAGAAGGAACCAACCCAGGCACACAATATCACACAATGAAGAAGGAAAATATTGCACTCCAGTGGGACACTGCTTCTCGCAGCCAGATCATTACATAAATGGTTTAAACATCAAAATCCTCAATGGAATGTTTAAAAGCACTCAAGAACGGAATACATTTGAACTCAAAATGATACTATAAGTCCACACTAAGACAAGAGGAGTTAATGCTGATATGGGGTTTTTAACCCACTACTATTACTTTTGTGATGTTTCTCACTGCCTCTCTATGAATTTTACAATTAGCCTCCTCCCACCCCTCCCCCCCCTGCATCCCCAGCCCTGCATCCCCAACCCCTGCACACTGCTGATGGTCGTGTGTCTCACTGTCCCTTTCATCCATGTATTGCCCTGTCTGTTTATTCCCTCTCTGCCTTAGATGACTTTCTTGTTTTCTTGTTTTTCTTTTGTTAAGTCTGTGTTTAACTCATGTAATCTTTGTAAATCAGTATTACCGACCTGAGGAAGAGAGAGAACTCTCAAAAGCTTGTACTCTTTTACTCTGCACTAGAAACACAAACAATGTCATAAAAAAGATTTAAAATAAACATTGTAAAAACTCTGTTAAGCATGTGTATGTAGGGGCGTTGCTACAGCCCTGGCACAGCCTGGGGGCCTGCACTCTTAGGGGGCCCGCTCTCTAGCTTGAACAATGCATATTTTCACTGCTGCTCATGAGCAACCGGCACTTGCCTACCGCACATGCGAGATCATCTCTTTCTGACTGCATATGCGCGATCGGCTCTTTCATACTGCGCATGCGCGACCGGTGGTTGCCTAACGAGCAGCGCGTTAGGCAACTGCCGATTGCGCATGCGTGGCCAAACACAATACAAACATTTTGCCTGGGTGCCGGCGCATGCCTTGGTACGCCACTGTACGCATATATTAAAAAAACACTTCTACTCGTCTGTTTTTTCTAAAGTTCCAATCACCTTAATTAAACCCATTAAAACATCTCTAGCATTAGTTCACTTTGGTCTTCTGAGGGAATGTGCTTCTAAGGATTTGCAGTTTTGTTGTTATGGGCAAAGTGAGGATTAAATCATGTGCAAAGCTAAAATAGGACATTTTAGACCATGGGTGGGCACACGGAGTCCTCAAGGGCCACCAACAGGTCATTGTTTCAGGATATCGCTACTTTAGCACAGGTGGCTCAGTCGAAGACCTGTGCTGAAGCAGGGATATCCTGACAACCTGACCTGTTGGTGGCCCTTAAGGACTGAAGTTGCCCACCCCTGTTTAAAACCGTAAACGTAAGAAATTGACTCGTGTCTTACAAAGGAATGCACTATGTTGAAATGTAACATCATTGCGAAGCATCTTTAAGCATAAGGCCTCGGGCATGGTCAGCGCCTAAGCTGGTGCTTACCAGTGAGCCCCTACAGCCGCAATGAGAGCGGCTTTAGTAGGGGCTCCCATACGCTTCCGCAAACGTGCGGAAGCGTAGGTCTTTTACAAATTTTAGATTTGGCGCTCTCCGGAGCGCAGGGCCGGTCACGTGAGAGGTTCGCCCAATGAGGGCGAATCAGCTCCGTGACGTCACTGGCACGCCCCCGGACGGCGCACGGACCAAGGCCAGGGAAAGCACCAGCTTTCCCTCAGCCTCCACGCGCCTCAGCATGCGAGAAGGCACCTTGTACGCAGCCTTACAGCTGTTATCTAAATTAAGGTATTTTATGTAGAATTGTTTACCAATAATTTTCTGCTATTGTCTCTCTTCACTTTTTGCATTTGCAGATGTTAACCATTATGGTATTATAATTGTGTGTTGTTTGTTTAAAGTGCTGTTTTTCTAGTAGATTTTTCTGTGTGCACAGTAGTTGAAACTGTGTGTGTCACATATGCTAAACTCTATAGCCCATTGAGGCTGCACATTTTTGCAGCTTTTGCTGTGGTATGAATTGCTACTTGTGGTGCAATAACTTGTTTCAGAAAGGATAGTTTTGGCAGGCAGGCTGGTTTTATTTTTTGCAACAACTGTAGTCAATTAAAAAGTACAATACTAGGTATTGCTTCCTGGAGTATGAAGCAAAATATTATCTCGCTACTTTTACCAGTCATTGGAGTTAATTCGGTTATGGCACCTCCTGCACGTTTAACACTCACCCTGCCTCAAGGACGAACTCCGCAAGAATATGCAAGCTTCAAATGGTACCCATGGTTAATAGAAAACAGACACAGACATGTTGGTGGGAAAGGAAAGAATGCTGGACGCTTACAAAGTATCATCACATGATTTGGTATGAAATTTGCCTGCGTATGGAAACTTTTTCAAGTTTGTAAGAACTGCTGCACAGTGGAAGCAAACAGACTTTGTTGTTGTTGCACAATAGAGGTTATTAGTACATTTTGTAGAAAACACAGGATATTTTTTTTTTAAGCAAATAAATGCATTTAAAGCATTCAGTTAATAGGGAGAATACATTTTATTCTGGACTTTGAAGCCAACATCTTTCTAAAGTTTAAAGAATTCAAAATACAAGTGACTTTAAATGTGGCACAATTGCCCATGGAATACAAGCACAGGTTTATTTTTTGTTTTAATTTTTTTTAAAGTAACATATAATAAAAAAAAAAAGGCTTAAGATATTTGCATAAAAATAGGCATTGTGTGTAAATATACTGTTTTTGTGACTATGTAATAATTTGCGTTTTAAATTCCCACTGTACTGCCAGGGTAATTGCGATGGATTATTTTTATGAGGAAAAAAGGGGACGTTTGATTAATTACTACAAATGACAGTGCTTTAACCCCATGGGTGCCCAAAGACTTAGCTACTATATCAAGATGTCTGGCCCGCCAGTGACCCCATGACGTAGTAGCTACTCCATAATGCAGTTGTAGGCGAGATCTAACGGGAGGAGGACTCGACCGTTCCGTTATTGGCGACTGAATGACCAAGTGATCGCGAGTGCTGGGGGGGCCACAGCACCAGCCTGTCACTCAAAGGGTTAAAGCAACACCTCCACCACCCCATCCCTTCCATCCAAGTCCTGTTTCTTTTCCTTTTCCACTACTTGAAGGGAAAAACAAAAATGGCTGTGAGGTCACCCAATGGGAAACGGCAATATCCTCGGCTTTTTGTTAGCTGTTGGAGTAAGGATGACCCTGGGGGCCATATTGTTTTTCTCAGAGAAGGGAATTTCAGCATGAAATACCTCCAGAACCAGGGGGTTCCCGTAGCTGTGCAGTGCCCTGCCTCATTACCGTTGCTGCCTTAAAACCCTATTAAAACAGTAGGTTGTGAAGTATAGTACGAATAGTAAAGTTTCTTCATCGGGTATATTTCATACCAGCTCTAATTAATAAGTCGTATTGAAACTGAATTATAATACAACCACTGACTCTTCTTCTTGCAAACCTCAGGTATCATGCTTGCACAGCTGTAGGAGAGTACAAGCAAGCACTCCAACAATGTCAAAATGATCATAACTAATATATCTACATATCTCAATTCACAATGGCAAACACCCTGCGTAAAATCAGTATGAATTTCTCAAGTAGTGAAAATAACAGAGGGATTTTATAATACATTGCACGCGTGAAGTAGGAAAAGCAAATAGTTTCAGTCCTCATATATACAGCACTCTTATCACTGAACCAAGTGCTTACGTGTGTATTCTTACAGATAAGGAGTGCTTGTTTAACACAGTACATGCATATGTAAATATTTGTTGAACGTTCTAGAGGTCAATGATTTCATGGATCCATTTACAAAATTGCCAGTCCTACTGTACACTCCACTTTCCTCCCTGCTCATGGTGCTCTTATTATAGGCTGTGTTTCTCAGACCACAACAGCTTTTCCTTTTTATCTTGTTTCCTGGAATATGCATTTTTTTCTGTCTTGTCATGAGTTATTTTAGCAAGTCTTGACATGTTTGTATAATGTCCCTAAAACCATAAATGTAATAGAGGTATACAACTATAGGTGTGTAATGGAGTTGCGATCATTTTACATTTCTCGGTCATGCAACACATTTGCTACCATTTTAAGCAGTTGTTTCTTAACTTTAAATTTGTTTAATAGCTTTCATATGTAGACTCAAAAACGTAGCTGGAAAAATATCATACACCAAAGCAAATAAGGCAGAATATGGTGTAAAGTTTGCACCGATTTAAACAACAACAAAACACATTTATATATCTTTTTGTAGAGCTTTAAACTCTGATTTAACAAATTAAAAATTGCATCATATTGTCCATATATAAAGATTATCTTAATTAAATGTAAAAATGCAATACATTTTTGAAAGAATACAGTATATTATAATTATGGGAACAATTACTAGCTAAATAGCCCTCCTTATATGTACACAGTGTCTACCTTAAATGTTAATTAAATTAAGTTTTCAGTTAAAACAGCAGTTCAAGCAATATCCTACATGTGGTTTTTTTTTTTTTTAAATAATATATCAGTTCTGTACTATGAGAAAATACTTGTAGCATTTAAAAAAAAAATGTTTTAATGTTTCTAATGTAGGAAGCATTTCCAAAGTACCCTTCTTAGGGCTGGGACCCGCTGCGCCCGGTGGCGCGGGCGGTGGCGCGGGCGGTGGCGTGAGCGCAACTCACCATTGCGGTTTAAACTCACGATCCGGTCCCAGTCCCTCCTCACTGCCAACTGACGACGTACTGTGGCGCGTCAGCCAGCACGGGATACAAGAGAATGGTGTTCCCGTGCGGCAACGCGTCACATGGTACGCGAAGGGGCCAATCATAGACTGGCTCCCATCAACCAATGGCAAGCCAGCTAGTGCTAGCCAATGGGAGCAAATTGTTTGAAACACGGAAGAGGGAAAACTTCATGGCCGCGCCCCCACTCACGTCATGGCCGCGCCCCCCCCCGACCCGTTTGGCCACGCCCCCCCGCTCTGAAAAAAGTTTCCTGCAGACCGCAGATTGCGGTGCAGTGAGTTGCACGCGCCGCCGGCAAGCAAGACAGCCGTGTGGACGCGTGCAACGGGGACTTAGCCTTATAGACTCCTGCTCTTGAGCCGCGCCCTCTCTCTTGCAGTGAACCAATTGTATCTAGTAACTGCCCAGTCACATCATATTCCAGGAACTACATTGCCCAAAATGCTATGCAAGAGCTGAATTAAATTACCCTGAGCAAGCGATCTATTACAGGAGAACGGATCGATCTGCAGCTTAGCTAATCAATTGTCAGTGTGCAGATTGTATTGATGCACATATTGAACGGGAATAAATATATATATTTTTACAAAACGGCAGTGTGAACTGCAGCTTTAAATTGTGAAGATCATATTCAATAAGGGATATCGGCTCTCGTAGGCGATAACTGCCATTCAAGTCAATAGCCTTCAATGCAAATCATGCCCTGAAATCCCTTTATGGAGCGTTGTAAATCCCTCTCAAAGTCAAAATATACTGTATTTAGCTGCTTAGTCAACTGTACTGTATAGTGGTGACTAAAGGTAAATATCCGAACTATCCCCTAGGACAGGGGAGCGTAAAGTTTTTTCCCTGTGCCCCCCCTGCCAGCAGTTCCCCTCTCTCCGCGCCCCCCCCTTACCTTTGCTTTGGCGACGGCGTCATGATGTCACGTTGCCATGGCGACGTCACATCACATGACATTGGGGCGTCATTTGACACCACGTTTCCATGGCGACGCTTGTAAGAAGCCACCGAAGCCAAGGTAAGTGATGTTTACAGAGGCCTTCGCCACTTCCCCGGCACTTAATTTAAGTGCATCCGGGGAGCGCGCAGGGCCTCTGCAACCCCGCTCTGCCCCCTTCCTCCCCCCCTGCAGTCAGTCTTGGGGCGCGCACCGCTGCCCTTGGAAATTAGAAGCTTGTTTAGTTGTGAGAAGATCGGTTCCAAATCATTTTTGAAACTGACAAGAAGGGGTAAACTATTTAATCAATTTAATTTTTTTCAACAGGAAATCGCTGAGTATCAAAACTTGGATGAGACAGTTCATTTCCCTCGCTTGGCAGATGTAACCTAGGTTCTAATCTGGAGAATGTTTCTTTTTCCACTGTTTTTCCACAGATCTTCAATGCATGGTAACATACTGAAGTATTTTGATATATCGAGTATTAAAGCCAGTCACATATAAATTGTACAAAACTATTTTTTTGTTTCGGAATTGCAATTTTCCCTGTTCACCTTAGTCTGTGTTAGGCCGTGTCCATAGTGCAGGATACAACAAACACTTGGGCGCCAATGCATATGCGCATAGTGCGCGTGCACAGGGGGATCGGCACTTTGCAATACAAACAAGTTTGTATTTCCAGTGCGACGCCGGGTCACAGAGGAGCGCGGAATCTAGCGCGTTTTACTATGGACGCGGCCTTAAACAAAACTAAATTCATTTTAAATATGGCACCACTGTAAATTTTCTAAGAAATGTAATGTCCATTTGGCCAAAATAACTACAGCATCACTGTAGTATGTTCACCTAAATAGTATTCCTTATAACACTGCCGTGAAAGTCATAAAGGCCAGCAATCATGGGGTCCTATGATGCTAGAAAAGCTTACTTTATTGGGGAGATCGCATTCACCGCTGATTGGAACAGAAGTGCACCGCATTCATGTCCTGGGGGCCCCAGCCCACGTCATCCCATGAGATGAAATTACATATGGCACCACTGGGAATTTGTGAGGGGTTTGCGAGTCTTCAAGGGACAGCGCTGTGAAGGTCTCCGTGTTCCCGGCTGAAGTGTTTATTTTATTTTTTACTTACAAGCCTACTTAATGAATGTTTATTCATTAGATTAAAAAAAAAAGAAGAGTATATTGAACTGACCCATTAAGTAATCCTTCACAAAAGCAGAGTGGATTGCATATTTGGTAAAATTGGTGTTTTTTTTTTTTTTTTTTTTTTTTTTAAGAATTAGGCTTTTAGGTTTTATATTTAAAAAAAAAAAAAAAACAACAAAAAAAACATATGTTTATGAAATAGCTACTAAAATGGTAAAGATGTTACTTGCCTAAATTATTTTATATTGATATACATCTAGGACAGGGGTGCGCAAACTGGGAGGCCTCTGCAACCTCAACTTACCGAGATTCAGCCGGCGCCTGGACAAGTCTCCATGGCAACGCGGGGACATCACGCGCTCGTTGCCATAGCAACTTGACGCAGCGGGTCACGTGACGTCAGATGACCCCGCGCTTCATTTGACGCCGCACTAAGCGAGGGGGGTGGGGGCATGAGCACTGGGGGACACAAGGCAGGGGGGCGGGCGCAGGAGCAAAAGTGTTTGCGCACCCCTGATCTAGGATATACTACTAATCTTCCCGGAAACACAGCAATATGTTCCTGGAATTGTTTCAGAAAATATTGGACAGAGAAGAAAAATTAAAATACAGAACACTGGGAAAACAGTATACATATCCATATGTCTGCGAAAATTGCAAATGTGTTTTTAATCTTCAGTAATGCCTTCTGTTTCTCCTGTCCTTGTTTGATAATATTGAATATATTTTATTAATATACTGCTGTATGCTTCATTAGTTTAGGCAAGCACACGAAACAGTTCTTTAATTTGTACCAAATTCTGTGAGTATTACTATTAACCTCGCTTACTACAGGAAGGGGGCAGCAGCTCATTACTGTGCCTCTGTACTGCAGTGTAGGGTGCTGTGGAGTAGTTTTTTACATATACACATTGTGTGGCAGCACCTTTCAATATCACTTTTGGTGCTTACATATAGTGTAAAAATAGGCATCATTGTGGCTTTGGTTCAGCACAGGAGCACATAGCATCATTGGTATTTATGTGGGACAGGCCAATGGCATTTGAGGACATCAGTGTGGTGATCATATAAGCTATGCTGGGTTCATGATATCTGGAAGTGTTCCTCTGTGGTTATTGGCCTCACAAGAATAACATACCGGGGATGGGAGGTAAGTGAGTGTGAGCTCAAATAAGGCTGCTGCCTGCAAAGCTGAAATAATACATGTGGAATTCTGCGAAAGGTAACGGTTTGCTCAGACACGCTTTGTTGTTTTCAGCTCAGGAGCATCATTTTGTTTGCAGTACTGTAGGTAATAAGTTATTATGTTTACATGCTGAATAATTCAAATGTAACAAAACTGTAATAAAATAACATAGGTCTTAGAAATGTTTGAGGTGTTTTCCCACTCCAAATGGGATGGGGGGGCGGAACAGAGCATTACTGGGCAGGTGGCGGTGTAGACAAGGCGTATGAACATTAAATGCTAAAACAGCTTGTTTGAAAACATATCTTATGTTGAAATATAAACAAATCAAATGTAAAAACTGGTACAATGCAAGGTGATATTGTCAGTATACACAGTTTAATGACCAGGAACCTGGGTAAGGCCTCTCTGACAGAAATGTACGGCTACCAATATGTTATTTTGGGTTTTTTCTTAATAAAACATTTTTGTTTTTTGGACTGACCGTGTCAGACTTGTCTGTATTAGAATTAGTGCAATAGCTTTGTGACCGTGCTTCCAGTATTTCAACAGTTAATTGATACACTGTATAAAGTATTTTATATATCATTTACTTGTTGGTTGAAATTTGAAAATGTTCAAGAAAAAGATATTGGGCAATATTAACCCTCCAACGCTAAGCTGTAAAATATCTTCCATCTCATTCATTGTGTATTTTTCACGTACTCCAGGTAGCAATTGCATTTGCTCAATTAAAACATCTTGCAGTCACCTAGTTATCTTTTAATGGCTAATCATCTCCACTATTAACCTTAGAAAAACATTGAATTCTCATAGTTCATAAAGAGTGTATTTAGGGCTATGTGCGCAGCGTGGTAAGTTGTAAATGTTATTTGTGGCCATGAGAAGACACTGCAGATATTTAATGACCAATTTTGCCAGGGGTTCTCAACTCCAGGCCTCGAGACCTACCCAACAGGTCAGGTTTCAAGGATATCCCAGCTTCAGCACAGGTGGATTGAGCCACTTGTACTGAAGCTGGGATATTCTTAAAACCTGACCTGTTAGGGACATACATATACGAGGAAAAGGGCAAAAGGTCATATGATAACTATACTGTATGTTACGGGAAGAATTTGATTTTGCTGCTACGTTCTGCTCAGTTGTTTGAGATAATAGAGCAAATAGAAATCCTTACAAATGGCCACCTGAGAAATCAACCTAATTATCCGGCGCATGGCACATAGCTTTTGTGTACCCTTTAATATTGGGCGACTTTCAATAAACTCATTTAGAATCTGTTCAGAAAACTTGGGTTGGAATGGGGCAACACCAAATGTTACAAATATACATCCAACTGTCGAGGAAAGTGCAAGGCTTCTAAACGTGGGGAAAGTATTCCTTCACATTCGGAAGTAAAAGGTATTTCACAGTCCAGGTGGGATTTATTGATAAGATTAGAGCTGCACTTGTATTGAACTATTCAGCTTTTACCGATTTTTGTGTTTTCAAATGTAATCTAAAATAAACATTTGCACTCGAAAGAGTTCAGGATTATAAAGTAAATAGGGTTATTGGCATCTGACTTGTGTGATAAGAGGGGGCCCTCACGGGCACTACGCCAAAACAACGTTGATCGCACCGAGTGGCCTGGCAGTTCCAACTTCCAGGAATTTCCTGAATGATGCATCCTGTTATCAGGAGAGGTCAGGGCTACTCGCAAGCATTCTGTGCTTTTCCTGTATGTAACTTCTGTTCCATAAGCAAATATGAGCACTTCATGATTTTTAACTTTAAGTATATATAGCAAGTTAGTAGTTCTAATTACACATTTATTAGCCCACTAGGTGTCAAAGGGGCTGATAACGGTCTGTTTTGCAGGCTCCTCTGGATATACCAATGTTACTTTAAGTCCTTTTGTTGCCAGACACAAATTGAATTATTTTCAAAGATTGATACCTTGTAGTACAGTGTTACATTACGTTGTCCAATTTGTGTAATCATAAAGAAGACTTAATTTATCGGACTCTGCACTAATTCTTAGAACTTGGTGATAAATCACTGAACTCTTCGGTAAGACTGAAGGGCTTTCTGCGTCAGCATTTCAATTCGGACACAGCACAGCAGTCCTGGCTAAGCGTGTGGTATTTTATGGTTGTTTTTGTTCGTATTTCATTCCGTATCACAGAAAGAAACAGAATGTCTTAACGCCTGTGCTTTTTTTTTTTTATCTTAAAGCAGTAATGCCCCTCATTATTTTACAGGATGGGGAAACTGGGGGTTTCATGTAGCGGGACCACACTATTGCCACTACATGTACTTCTTGGTTCCCAAGATCCCTACCGGGGAAGTTAATAGGTTTAAATCTCCCTACAGGGGAAACATAATTGCTGCCATATCTCAGGCCTACTGGAAGGCACAACATCAACAGGTTGAGGTTTCCTATTTAGGTGGCCATTTAAATCCCCTTTATATACCTGTTACGAGCTGACATTGGTGTGGCTCTGCTTTTGGAGGCCTGCTGGTTCTTATCCTGTGAAAGGGGGATTGCTGCTTTAAAACATGGAATGTTCCTTTAAAAATGGGGCTGTGTGGTAAAAGTGGATAGCCTTTGTTTACATTAGTGTTACTTAGTTAGATTCGGTTTGCAATCATTCATTGTACTCGGATAACTTCACATTTTCTGTTGATTTGCAATTCCTGTTTTTGCTAGCGTGAAACTGACACTGAATAACTATCTGTCTCTTGAGATTTAAGTTGCTGCCAGTCAAGCTCAGACTCTGCAGAACAAGTGGGTCACCAGTAAATATATATAGTGCTAGCAGCATACCCTAGGAATGGTTTTGCACTTGGTATAGTGTTTAACACTGTGCAGTGTGATTACATATCTGTGACTATTTATAAAGATATACAGTACTTCATGAAAAGTAGAATCACCGCACACAGGGTATAGCTAACAAAGTTGTGAACCTCCCCCGCATACCCCAACACATTGTGTGTACCCCCATTACTTTCTCTGTACCTTTTTGTGGATCTGGACCTAAGAATGTGAATAAAGAAAGCGGACATGACTATGTTGGCTTTAGGCTGCGATTATACAGAAAAACGCCTGTGGTGATGCCCGTAGCGGCGCAAAAACAAATTTTGAAAATGCATCAACTGTCTCCCGCTTTGCAGTAGCAAGCAGGGAGACATTTGAGTTTGGTATAGCCACTTATCACGTATGTACTGCGCATTTTTCTGTATAATCGCAGCCTTACCCTGTGTGTGCTGATTCTTCGTTTCATGAAGCATATGATGTGGAGGCAGCTGATGTGCAGGATGTCGCTTGTCAGCCAGCATTGGGAGCTCCAGAGGTGAGACCACAAGGGAAAGTATTGTTACAAACTGAAGTGTGCCGAGGATCAAGTTTATTCTGTAAATATTTCAAAAGCTAAAAATGTTTAACCTGTCAAGACAGGGAAAACCTGTTACCTGCTTGCTGACAGCTTTCAGAGAGGGGGTGCCCCATCTATTTCCCAAGCTCTATATTTAAGGTGACCCATCAATTTTTACCATGCCCTGCACATGAAGCCGCTGAGGAATAATCAAGTATCGCTGAATCAAATGTATTAATGTTCTTTTATGCAGACGCTACAATTGCCCCAGTTTTTAATTAACATAGTACAGTATGTGTAAAAAGAAAAGTACAGTATTTAGGAGTAGGCAAGAGGGAAGGCTTTTTAGGGGACTGACTTTGGTAAAACCTAACCCCAACAGCAGGTTACAAATATCTCCATGAAAAACTTTATCAACATGATTAAAAATATATTGTTTTACATTTTTATTATATTTTGACGATATGCTTTTAATACAAAGTAATATCCATTAAAACGTATGTTATGGCTTTTAACTACGTGCTTTAAACAAAGCATATATTCAGGATGGAGACATTTTAGGGAGAGCAACAAATTAAATAGAAGTGGTTAAAGTATAAATGGTTATTTATTTTTCAATAGGCATCAATCATTAAGATTACACCTTTAAAACAGATTACATAGCTTTTGTGAACCTGAAGAGCTCATCATAAAATAAATTGGCTCTATCTTTACTGAACAACTTGGGGAATTGTTATTAACTCTTTCAGTGTGCCTTTGGCGCCTTTAATTTAAAACATGAAGTCATTCTTCCCAAATACACATTGTGTCTTCCATGTTGTTTTATCCTACCCAGTAGCACTCCAATGTGTACTATTAAATTAGTGCGGACTGTGGGCTGTTGAGGTAGCTGAAATGGTGTATTTCCAATTGTAGCTTTGTTATCCTGAACTCAAAAAAAATGATTTTTTGAATGGAACGGTTCTGGATTGCACTAAAGTCTGAGACTATGGGCGCGGTCTCCGGCAGCATGGTCCCAGCCTTACTATATCTGTGGCAGTTTTGTTTTCAGAATATTCACCAGGTGTCAGCAGGGAGACTTGGATCACAGGTCCTAAATGTTTTTTTCTACAGTACTTCTCGCATATTTTGATGCATATAGGAATGTTTGAAATGATGTAGAATTGTTTTAACTACTAAATATTCAATTGTGAGTTCTTTGGTAGCAGGTATTCTGTTTGCTTTTTTTTGTTGTCCAATAAAAATTTAGTTTGTTCTTTGTTGCTGCTATATAGAGAAGAAGCACTGAAATGCAAACATTTATACTTCTAACCACAAAATCATAAAAAAAAAAACAATGTTCTGTGACATTGCCAATATATCAAATAACACACAGACAGTAGGGATTATTTCAATATATTCATTATTGTGTAGCCTGAAAATCTGTGGTTACAGCGCAAATTTTAATTTCTTGATATTACTTTCCTTTAAACAATTGCAGTTCTCCATTACTTTGAAATGGTATGCTTTCTGCATAGAAATACTGATATCATGTAGGTACTCCTTGGTCATTTTTCTAATGAAATCCTTTTGTTTCCACGTGTTAATTCGAATTAGCTGTTTGTACAAATTAATGAAAATAGTTCAATAAAATAACCCACGCATCTGAAGCAATTGTGGCCCACTCCTCCTTATATTCACTTTTGTATTCCTAAATTTATTTTATTTTTATTTATAACATGTTTTACCAGGAAGTAAGTGAAGGGTGAAAATCATCAAGAAGCGCAAATCATGTGGAAAATAAAGAAAGACAACAAACTTATGGTGCAGTATTGTGTGAACTTTGTGTGATAAATGGCTGTGGTTAGGTGCTCAGAATACTCACAAACGTGAGAAGTACGCAGGCATATAAAGGTATCTTTAACCCATGGGATGAGGCCAGTTAGTAGGATGGGAACCGCACTGCTAATCAGGTATACTGTAGCGCTCTGGTACACTTGCGTCCCCTTAGAAATAAAATGAACCGGACATAGTGCAGACTGTACATAGAATATTTATAAAAACAAGCAAAATCCAATCAACTCACATGGTGATGGAAAGAAACAAGCGTGTAGATCACAAAGTGGATCTCTGCAAGACCGGGAGAGTGGTATCTCTGCTTTTCCTCTGTTCAGCTATGCGTGTCACGGATGCGTCTCACCGAGGACCGGAAGTGACGTCATCCGCTCTCAGAGGTTCCAGTTTCGTCTCAGGGCATCACTCTACGCGTTTCACCTTGTAGGTTTCTTCAGGAGTGATTTTCCATAGTGTATGAGCAACTTATATACTCTAATCTCTACTCTCATAGGTGGGGAGTGAATTGGATAATGGAACACATTTAATTGAGATGGCCAAATGCTGCTGATATAGACAATTACTACATCTAGGTAAAAGCAATCAGTATATCTACATAGATGCAGGTGATACAAGTTAAAACATTTAATATATGAGTACTTGATTAAAAACATGTTTACACATAAGATAAAAAAATGGCATTTAATAGCCATTGGTGGATAGCCTAAGCTGTAGGCAAAGTTAAATCTGTTGCATCTGACATATGCACAGACCCAAAAATCCTAAGGATATGATGACATTTATTACTATCCCTAAAAAAGCTAAAATAAATAAAATACATAAAATATAATGACGCAAATTAAGTAGAAGGAACAATATCTAATGGAAAGAACAAAGATGAAACATAATTAGTGGATATGACAAAAACCATAGTAATAATGATGTTTATATATGTTATAAAAATGGTTTAAGATCAAAATCCAAATTTAAACCTGAGGGTGCCAATGTATTTAGCTCAAACATCCAAAATGATTCCCTTTTGAGAAGGGCTGTATTCCTATTACCACCTCTCCAATGGGGCATAACTTGCTCAATCGCTTTGAATGTTAACCCTTTAGGGTCTGAGTTGTGCATCAATAAAAAGTGATTAGAAACACTGTGTGTTGTTACTTTTCTTTTAATGTTACTAATGTGTTCTAATATTCTGGTTCTAAGGGGGCGGATAGTTTTACCAATATACTGTAGCCCACATGTGCATTCAATAAGATAAATGACAAAATTTGATCTACAATTCAAATGTTGTTGAATGTTATATTTTTTATGTGTCACATGTGATTGAAAACTATTGATATCCTTAGAACTGAATTTACATGAAGTGCACATTCTACATGTATAGAATCCCTTAGGAGGATCTAGCCAACCGGATTGAGTATGTACAGGACCCTTTCTAAGGGCACTGGGGGCTACAATGCTTTTAATATTGGGGGCTTTTTTATACACCATTTTAACTCTTTCAGGTAAGTGTTGTCCTAGAATAGGGTCATTTTTTAAAACAGACCAATGGGAATTCAGAATGTTGTTAATCTTATATGCATCCCTATTGTACTGCGTAATGAATGGTACATGTATTACATCACTTGGTACATTTTTGGCTGCGGGGATAAGCATGGTTTCCCTTGGTGTATTTGTTGCCCTAAACCAAGCTTTTTTGACTACATCATCCTTGTATTTTCTCTCAGCAAACTTCCTGGTCAATACCATAGATTGTTCTTTGAATATTGTATTATCAGAACAATTTCTTTTAATTCTACGGTATTGTCCGTAGGGTATGTTTGCAATCCACTTGTTTAAATGACAGCTGGATTGGAAAATGTAATTATTTGCATCAACTTCTTTAAAGAAGTTTTTTGTTTTGATGCTATTACCCTCCAGATATATGGTAAGATCCAAGAAGTTTATACTAGAGGGATTGCAAACATACCCTACGGACAATACCGTAGAATTAAAAGAAATTGTTCTGATAATACAATATTCAAAGAACAATCTATGGTATTGACCAGGAAGTTTGCTGAGAGAAAATACAAGGATGATGTAGTCAAAAAAGCTTGGTTTAGGGCAACAAATACACCAAGGGAAACCATGCTTATCCCCGCAGCCAAAAATGTACCAAGTGATGTAATACATGTACCATTCATTACGCAGTACAATAGGGATGCATATAAGATTAACAACATTCTGAATTCCCATTGGTCTGTTTTAAAAAATGACCCTATTCTAGGACAACACTTACCTGAAAGAGTTAAAATGGTGTATAAAAAAGCCCCCAATATTAAAAGCATTGTAGCCCCCAGTGCCCTTAGAAAGGGTCCTGTACATACTCAATCCGGTTGGCTAGATCCTCCTAAGGGATTCTATACATGTAGAATGTGCACTTCATGTAAATTCAGTTCTAAGGATATCAATAGTTTTCAATCACATGTGACACATAAAAAATATAACATTCAACAACATTTGAATTGTAGATCAAATTTTGTCATTTATCTTATTGAATGCACATGTGGGCTACAGTATATTGGTAAAACTATCCGCCCCCTTAGAACCAGAATATTAGAACACATTAGTAACATTAAAAGAAAAGTAACAACACACAGTGTTTCTAATCACTTTTTATTGATGCACAACTCAGACCCTAAAGGGTTAACATTCAAAGCGATTGAGCAAGTTATGCCCCATTGGAGAGGTGGTAATAGGAATACAGCCCTTCTCAAAAGGGAATCATTTTGGATGTTTGAGCTAAATACATTGGCACCCTCAGGTTTAAATTTGGATTTTGATCTTAAACCATTTTTATAACATATATAAACATCATTATTACTATGGTTTTTGTCATATCCACTAATTATGTTTCATCTTTGTTCTTTCCATTAGATATTGTTCCTTCTACTTAATTTGCGTCATTATATTTTATGTATTTTATTTATTTTAGCTTTTTTAGGGATAGTAATAAATGTCATCATATCCTTAGGATTTTTGGGTCTGTGCATATGTCAGATGCAACAGATTTAACTTTGCCTACAGCTTAGGCTATCCACCAATGGCTATTAAATGCCATTTTTTTATCTTATGTGTAAACATGTTTTTAATCAAGTACTCATATATTAAATGTTTTAACTTGTATCACCTGCATCTATGTAGATATACTGATTGCTTTTACCTAGATGTAGTAATTGTCTATATCAGCAGCATTTGGCCATCTCAATTAAATGTGTTCCATTATCCAATTCACTCCCCACCTATGAGAGTAGAGATTAGAGTATATAAGTTGCTCATACACTATGGAAAATCACTCCTGAAGAAACCTACAAGGTGAAACGCGTAGAGTGATGCCCTGAGACGAAACTGGAACCTCTGAGAGCGGATGACGTCACTTCCGGTCCTCGGTGAGACGCATCCGTGACACGCATAGCTGAACAGAGGAAAAGCAGAGATACCACTCTCCCGGTCTTGCAGAGATCCACTTTGTGATCTACACGCTTGTTTCTTTCCATCACCATGTGAGTTGATTGGATTTTGCTTGTTTTTATAAATATTCTATGTACAGTCTGCACTATGTCCGGTTCATTTTATTTCTAAGGGGACGCAAGTGTACCAGAGCGCTACAGTATACCTGATTAGCAGTGCGGTTCCCATCCTACTAATTGGCCTCATCCCATGGGTTAAAGATACCTTTATATGCCTGCGTACTTCTCACGTTTGTGAGTATTCTGAGCACCTAACCACAGCCATTTATCACACAAAGTTCACACAATACTGCACCATAAGTTTGTTGTCTTTCTTTATTTTCCACATGATTTGCGCCGCTTGATGATTTTCACCCTTCACTTGCCTACGAGGATTGAAAGAGCAGTCCTGCATCAAGTCACAGCAGCATTGAATACACGTGGTTGTATAAGTATCACTGTTTATTTTCTTATCTATTTTTAACACTGTGGGTTTATTTGATGTTGATTTAAACCATATACACTGAGCGCCACATTTTGATAAGTTTATACACAATTTACCAGGAAGTAACACATTGAGCATTACCGCTCGTTTTCAAGTATGTCCTGGGCACAGAGTTATGATGACAAATACATGGTTACAAATACATAGTTACATAATTAACAGAGCATACATTATATACAAGACATTGCATGCACAGTTAAAGATAATATATATTATAGGCGTATGTAACAGTTACAGACCAGATTAAAATGTGAGACCGCTTTACAGATTGTTCCAGTTTTGGGGTGCACGGTAAGAGAAGGAGGAGCGGACGGATACTTTGCTGAAGCTTGGGACCATGATCAGTCTTTTGGAGTCAGATCTCCGATAAGTGCTGCATGTGGTAGGGGTGAGGAGCTTGTTCAGATAGGCGGGTAGTTTGCCCAGCAAGTATTTGAAGGCAAGACAGTAGAGATGAACTTTGCGCTTTGGGGTGCTGTTCCATATACTATGCCCCCATAGTCTATACTTGCATTAGCATCTGCTGTGCGATACGCTTTCTGACCAGCAGACTTGGAAAGGTTTTGCTGGATTTGTCAGTTAGAGCAGCGGTGCGCAAACTGGGGGGCGCAAGATTTTTCAGGGGGGGCAGAGGCCCCGCCCTCTTCCCCCAAGGCATTTAAATGAATGCCGGGGGATCGCGTGAGGCCTCTGCAACTTCACTTACCTTCTCTTCGGCGACGTGTCACTATGCCAACACGGCGTCAAATGATGCCGCGGGGTCATGTGACGCCACGTTGGCATGGCCACGTGACCCCGTGACGTCATTTGACGCCGGAGAGGAGGTAAGGGGGGGGGGGGGGTGCACGCTGGGAAGATTTGCGCAGCCCTGAGTTAGGGAAGAAACTGACTTGGAGTTTTGCACTGGGATGTAGCAATAACATGGACAGTGAGGTTACAAACTGCCAGCCTTTTGTAAACTACAGAATCATGGGTGCTTTCCCTGGCCTTAGAGCGCGCGCCATCCGTGGGCGTGTCGGGGGGCGGGCCAGTGACATCACGGAGCTGGTTCACCCTCATTGGGCGAACCGCTCACGTGACTGGCCCTGCGCTCCGGCAAGCACAGAAACTAAAGATTTGGTAAACCTTACGCTTCTGCACGCTTGCGGAAGCGTGCGCGAACCCCTGCTAAAGCTGCTCTCATTGCAGCTGCAGGGGCTCAGTGCCGAGCAGCAGCGCGCCTCAGCATGGGTCAGCGCCTAAGCGCTGACCATGCCCAAGGCCATAGGCCATGCCGTCGACACGGCGGGTGACGTCGCCGTCGCCACCGGCAAAAGTTATGTTTCGCCGGGCGGCAGGGTCGCGGGATTCCGGTTATTTGATTTGTTCAAGGGCCGTTACGTGACGCGACAGCCCTTGAAAAATCAAATTTTGCCGGCTTCCAGTTTCCGCGACGTCGCTACATCGCTTTGTCGCCGTCGAGGGCACTATAAGCGCATGCGGTGGCGGAAATGTATTTGTTTTCGGGCGATGTTGCGTCGCCGTCACAATAAGCGCGGCCTTAGCCCATAGCAGGAAGCAGTTTTTAGACTGTTTAAAGCAAATATCCTTGATGGCTACAAATACTCGCATCACTTTGAATGTGTACTTTATTTGCGCATGCTTAAGGGCGACACACAGAATGAAATCCTCTTCCATTTCTGATGTCACATGGCTGCTCATGAGCAGTTGATCACTACACAAGTTCTCCAAGGTCAAAGTTGCAGAATGTCTGTTCTGTGGCATTAGGCCGCGTCCAAAATGCAGTGCCTCTATTTGGCTGTCCTTAGAGCACGCGATGAGAAGTGCCGGTGCTGCGCGACTGCCGGGTCATGTGAGCGGTTCCCCCAATGAGGTGAACCAGCTCAGTGATGTCACGGCTACGCCCCCGACACGCCCCCCGTTGCATCTACCCAGGCCACAAATCACTGCAGCTAAAGGCGCGCGTGACAGCACGGTCGCGTGCGCTCACCATGGACCCAGCCTAGATGTTTCACAAGATCAAGGAGTCTGAGGTTATATAAAAAAAAATAACCATACAAATGTATTGATCATGATTTAAAAAACAGTATCAAGGATGCTGATAGTTCTGTAAAAAGAGGAAAATGCCAATGTCGTTAATGGTACAAACCGGTCATTGTACATTTTCTGAGTCGCCAAGGCACGTCACAAATCACAAGAGAAGAGGTGTCCTTACTTCCAACCCAAGAGCGCAGTGTGAGTAGTAGAATGACTACTTTAATTATTGCTTCTAAATAAAACTTTTACACGAATTAGCTCCACCCTGAAGCACATTCAAGTTTCTCTGTATTGTTGTCTGATAAATATGTACTTATCCTATAATTGAGCCCCAAAATGTACCACTGCTTTATATCTCATTGTTTCTCCCATCAGTTCTATACAATTTCGAGCTAATCCTCTCAGTTCACAGGTGGATATTTTGCTCCCCTGAAAAGATTGTGTTGTACTATATTTTGTTAGCACTGATGGAACTAAAAAGCTGACCTCAAAGCGCTGCATCTTTTTTGCTTTTAGCTCTCTGAGAAGATTCATTTAGGCAGCTTGACCTGTTGTGCTAAAATGATTCACACTGCATTATATCTTTATTTATTTTCAAGGTTGTTTAAAGTTTTAAACATGCCTGAAACTGTCATTTGAACATTTTCATTCGCTATACAACTTGTATGTACGGTGCTCAATCATTGTGTTTGCTTGTCGTGTATCTTCTGCTTCAAGAACACAGCCAATGGTAATTCTTGTGACAACAGGAATAAAAAGAAAGTAAGCTGTTAAATTGGATTCTGAATAATATTGGGTTTTTGGATAATGTGTATGGGATATGAACCAATTCCAGCATACTTTCAACAGCAATGTGAGCTTAATTGTGCAGTGTCGGGCTTTGTTATAAAGGAATGGAACATGCTAACTGATCAGAGCTGTAAGAGATATGTATGGACTTGCTGAGTGAAGCGAGAAGCATCATTTTTTTCCCCCCTTTAAAGAATGAGGCCTAAGGCGTTTTATGTTTTATTGACAACTTGATGGCTTTCACTCGGATTACATATCCTTAAAATAGTCAGTTATAAGTGCAAACCCTTGCCATACATTCAGTTTGTGGTATGTGGTATAACTCACCCGAGCTATGTTTAACAGAAGTTCAGATAGGTTTACGTTAGCTAGTTTATACTGGCACTACATTCCTAAACGTAATTTTCCTTATTCATATACTAAGGACAGTTACTAAATGATTATAAATGTGACCTTGTGTTTTTTTTTCTCCTCTCCACAGATAATTCTCTTATCCTTTCCTTGTGCTCTCCTTTCAGCATTACTAGTTTTTCCTGCCTGCCTCCTTTATTGCAAGGTTGTTGTGTGGTTTGCCTTCTGCATTCCCTGGCAAACCTTTGTGCATGTCTGCTGCCCGTTGCATGAACTTTCCAATGTGTATATTAATGTTTTGTTTGTGTGGTGTAAGAATATTCCTATACTATATCTTATACAAAGGGATTTATGAGATAGTGCTGCTTGCCCTGTGTACTACTAGTACTAAATGGTTTCACTTACACATAAATAATAACCCTTCTTAGGTATAACCGGAATAGGTAAATGGTGGCATATGAAGAAAGAATAAAGGGTTGTTGGTACAGTATGCACCTCACTAATCAAACTGTTTTGTTTTTTTAATCTATTTATAAAATGTTTTACCAGGAAGTAATACATGGAGTTACCGCTCGTTTTCAAGTATGTTCTGAGCACAGTTATAACAATACATGGTTACATTAAATGAACAGTGTTATTTATACTGTATATCTAAAGACATTGCATGAACTGTTAAAGATAATGATATAGGCGTATGTAACAGTTACAGACCAGATTAAAATGTGAGACCGCTTTAAGTCTTTGCGTGTCTCAGGTACATTGTTCCAGTTGTGAAGTGCATAGTAACAGAAGGAGCAACCAGATTTTTTTTGCGCCTTGGGACCGTGAACAGTCTTTTGGAGTAAATTCTCTGGTGGCAAGTGCTGCTTGAGGTAGGGGTGAGGAGCTTGTTCAGATGGGCGGATAGCTTTGTGCTTTGATAATGGGGAAGTAGCACTCCCCACAAAGTATTAATAGAATGTGTTTGCTATGTCCATGAGATTTGTCAGAGTGTATCATCCTTTTTGATATTAGATGGTTGTTAATAGCTAGAAGGCTGGAATATATTGTTGATGACCTTCCAGACGTTTGCTGGATTTGATGTATTTTGGTGAATATTGTCAGGGTAATTGGGCTTTTGCTAATCTTGTTTGCCTTTTTGCACGTATTCCGCAGGCATCTGTAGTTCAGATCCTTGGTAGTGCCAGTTACTTTGTATCTTTTCCACAAAGCATCCCTAAAATGGTAAAGCGCAATATGGTCGGTTGTAAACCACGAAAGTTGGGCCACCCGCACTCTTATTCTGCGTAGTGGAGCATGGAAATAATCAAGCGCAGAATAGGGGTCAGGTATCCAGTTGATTCTGTACCAAGGGCAGTTGGTAAGATCGGCCAGAAACTGTTGTGAGTTAAAGTTTCTCAGTGTTCTAGTGAGGAGAACTTTAGGGCTTGATTGGGGTGGTCTGATTTTCCTTACACAGTACACTATTTATTGCATGGTCACGGTAAATGTCAGGTAGGATAGTAGTGGATTGGATTTTGTTGGGACTGTTGTCAATAGCAGGGTGGTCAGAAGATACTGGGTATTCATGTCTCTAAGCTGAGTTCAAGATTGATTAGCATACAGGTGTATCTCTGGAACGAGGTGGCACCTGAAGTTAAAAATCCAGCAGTGCAACTCCAGAGGACGCCCTTTTTTTTAATATTCTGTTCAACAAATTAATATGGAGGTGCGATTGCTGCTATGTCTGCGAAGTCACGCTCGCTCAGGCGGCCAATAGAAAATCAGTAAGTGTTACAGCTTTCTACGGGTGACCGTATTTGTTGTTTTTTGGAGTCAACAACTGAAATAAAAAAACAAACAATTTCGAAGGGTAAGTTAGGGGACCACAGATCGCTTCAGGGGATCTTTCTCCCCTGGTTTAAGTATTTTAAAGAAACAACAAAAAAGGTTCTCTGCTGCATTTAAGCACTTTTTTGCTGGCAGTAGTAATGCCAGCTGCAAGCATCCGGCCTCGGGGGAATTCTGAAGAGCCTGTGGTGTTGTGCGGCAGTGGGACATGGACCAATGTTGGAGAATGTGTGAGCTGGGGCTTTAACTCAGGCTGGCCTGAAAGAAATGATTCTCATCCTATAATTCAACGTGTGTTATATGGCTCTTTCTATTCTAGGTATATTGCAAAGTACTTCTTATGATGATAGAATTAAGTATATTTTGGCATGGCAGGAAATAACAAAAGATCCGTAATAGTAATGGTTTGGCTATCATGATGTGTTTTGTAAGTGCACTCATGTCTTAGCTGATTCAATTTGTGGTTCCCACTACAGACATTAACATTTATTCTTTTACTCCGTAATTAGTAATTTTATGGTTAACTAGGAATGCACTACACACATGATGTATTATAGAACAGGGCTGGCCAGCTTCAGTCCTCAAAGGCCACCAACAGATCAGGTTTTCAGGATATCCCTGCTTCAGCGCAGGTTGCTCAGTCTTTGACTAAGTCACTGATTGAGCCACCTGTGCTGAAGCAGGGATATCCCAAATACCTGGCCTGTCGGTGGCCCTTAAGGACTGAAATTGGCCAACTTGTGTCATAAAACTGCGACTTGCAATTTTATCTAACCTGACACATAAAACTGTGAGAAGAGATGCTTTATTTAACGCCTCCTCTTTGCACCGCCTTACCCCAACTCTCCATAATGTATTTCTATATTTTTCCCTTAAGCCTTTTCCTATTATTGTATTACTATCTTTAATATTTGTATTTATGGACCTTGGTCTGTCATAGTTTTTTTTTTTTTGCACTATCCAATGATCATACATGTTTTTGTTTTTTTGTGTCAATGTTACTTTTTAAAGCTACTCCAAATAATTTTGTTGCCCTTGTATCAGTGAATGAATAGTCAGAACAGAGGAGAATAGATCAAAACGCAGTATTATTTTAAAAAGAGCATGTTGCTTATAAAGTTTGCTCATTGCTGAAGTCAGTTTCTGAGGAGAGGAAGAACAGTAAAACGTTGTCTATGTCTGAATTCCTGTGTTCTTCGCTCTGACCTGGTACGAATGGCAATTGCTGACCACTTAAAAATTGTTGCCCAGAGCTGCAGCGGCCCTAAAGAGTGTGTATCAGTGTCATGTACTGCACAGACTGTGATAATTGTTCTAGCGGAAACATTCATACCGGCTAGAACACCTAAATATGGCATCTAACTTCCTGTCGAGAGCTTGAGAAATCACATAACAAATAAAAGTTGAGCTCCATGATAAAGAACTGTGTGATGTCGTTTTTGTAAATTGGCTGCCTGGTATGAAAACTTTTAGTTCCAGAATTGGACTGCACTTTACATCAGGCTTATTTGCTGTTTGAAGGTTAAGAGGTACTGCTTTCAAAGAGATATTGTGGGGGTTTTTTTTATCCACAGCAAATGAGTACAATTTTAAGTGATATTAGCGGTGGTATGTTTTCAACAATAGTATATCTTACTATTAATGATCATAGTATTTGTCTTCTCCTTCCATCACGTTTTATACCATTTTAATATTATGAACTTCCTCTTGCAGGTCTTTGGTTTTGTGTGTGTGAAGTGATTTGCAGTCCAATTTAGGAAATAAAAGTTTTCACACCAGGAAGCCAATTTACAAAAACTACATCACACAACTTTACAGCCTTTTATGTTGAGGTTCTGAGGGTGTTTGTACCCTTGAGTGTTGCAGAAATGTTGGAGTTCTTAGTTCTAGCCACTACATGTGAAACCTAAACACATCACATATACTTTATCTGGCAATGTGTTAATAACTTCCACATATTATATAAATTGAGGTCTGAATGCTAAAGAAAGGAATATTTATAATGTTTAGCAACATTGAAGCTACCACCATTTAACATATAATGATATCGTTTGTAAAGAAATGGTTGAGCAGTAGACAAGTATTAACAAGTGACAAACATCAAGCAACTTTTATGCAATACAGGAATACCCCGGTTTAAGGACACTCACTTTAAGTACACTCGCGAGTAAGGACATATCGCCCAATAGGCAAACGGCAGCTCGCGCATGCGCCTGTCAGCACGTCCCAAACAGCAATACCGGCTCCCTACCTGTACTGAAGCTGTGCGCAAGCGGGGAGACTATAGAGCCTGTACATATGTGTTATTTACATCAGTTAAGCACGTATATAACGATTGCAGTACAGTACATGCATCGATAAGTGGGGGAAAAGGTAGTGCTTCACTTTAAGTACATTTTCGCTTTACATACATGCTCCGGTCCCATTGCGTACGTTAATGCGGGGTATGCCTGTACTGAATTTAAAAAGGCATATGAAAATATTATGTGAATAAGCGGATGCCTCTCTTTTCTAGGTTTTCTCTAAAATTTCAATATTTTGGGATATGCTTCAATAGATCCCCCCACTGTTTATAAAGTACCTATTGCTTTATGGAGAACCACAGCACGACTCACAGTAGTCTGCAGTAGGGGTTAGGGGACCATTGTATGTTAAAACACAAATTGAGTTAACAGAAACGTTAACCTGTTTAAAAAATAAATAAAAGTGTACCATCCCATGATTCATGTGAAATGACATCAACATTATTAAAAAAATAATAAATAAATAAATTACCAGATAGCATACCCTTATGCCCCCGAGTTTGATTAAGGCTGCTCTTATAGCGCCGACGGCCGCTGGAAAATCAAATTGAGATGACTTCCAGCGATCGCGACCAATCCGTCGAGGCGCGCTTACTATAAGTGCACGCGACGGCAGCAATGCATTTGTTTTGCCACGACGTCGCGTTGCTGTCGCCGGCACTATAAGCGCAGCCTTAGGCCATGCGTATAGTGCGGGCGACAGCGACGCCACCCAAAAACAAATGCATTGCCGCCGCATGCGCTTATAGTAAGCGCAACGGCGACAATGTGACGGAGTGACCTCGCGTCGTGGATTTTGGAAGCAGGCAATATTTGATTTTTCAAGGGTTGTCGCCTCATGTGACAGCCCCTGAACCAATCAAATGCCAGTAAGCCCGCGCCGACGCCGCAAAGTGAAATATAACTTTCGCTAGCGGCGACGGGTGACGTCACCCGTCGCGGGAACTATACGCACAGCCTTAGGCAGCATGTGCTAGAGATGAACCTAAATCCAGCAGTTTGGAGCATTCAGCATGATTCATTACCTAATTTGAGAATTAGTAGAGAGCAAGAGAAGTTTCCTCAATTATATTACAGGCTGGGTCCTAAAATTGAGCCCTGTGTTCTGCTAGGTAAGGCATCACCTCTAATTGGCTGCTAATAACAAACCTTGCTTAAGTTCATTTAAGAATGCAAAGAAAAGTAATCCAAGATATGACTCGATGACGTGTGGCAACTTCCTTCTGCGTTGACATTATAATGTCTTTCCTTAGATTTGTATTTAAGGATCTCAAATTGTTCGAAACAGGAGTGTTCTTGTGAACAATTTCTACATATACTCCTAAATTGGCCTTGGATATGTTGTGGATCAATCTATGATAGTAGTTACTGGCTAATAGCATATAATTATTGCAAGTTATTGAATGTATGCAATCCTCTTTCTACATATACTGTAGTCCAGCTACAGTAATGCAATTCTGTTTATACTGCTCTCATGAGTAAAATGTAGGTTTCCGGCTCTTGTTTTTAAATAATAAATAAAATCTTGTAAAACATTAAAGGAGCAATCCAAGCTTTTACAGATTTTTCCTAAAAATTTTTAATGCAGGTCTGAAGCAGGGTGTCTTCGGTGCTGAGCACCGTTAATTTTAGCTCCGGGGACACCCCGCTTCTATAGAAACTTCCCGCCGAAGGGGTTGCCGGTATCTCCTACAGATTTTTGTAGTTTAAAACCCCCGGTTATATGGACCAATAGGAAGCCGCACCGGAAAATGTCATGACTTCTTATTGGATCGAAGGGCCCGGGAGCGTACAATAGCAGCCATAATGCAAACCCTGGAGTGGCTACCAGCACCCACTACGGAGGTAAATACCTCCAAAAGCAGGGAGTGCCCGGAGCTGAAATTAATGGGGTTCAGCTCTAGAGACCCTCCACTTCAATGCTGTATTAAAAAATAAAAAAAAATAAAAAACAGCTTCGATTGCCTTTTTAAAATCCACTTTCAAATGAACAGAACATCTTTTACAGTATGTAACACCAGCAGAGCACTAGGTTCGCACATAGTGTTATTAGCCTTAATATGTTGATCCTCCCAATGGCACAACAATAAATTGGTAAAGCTCTGTGCAAACCTGGTACCCATGTCTGTGGCACAAATGTGCACATATTCTATATCGTCAAACTAAAGATAGTTATGTTTAAAGATACAATCAATAGTATTCATTAACTATTTTTGTTCATTGCCCAAATTAGGCTCCAAAAAAATATTTTGTTGAGAGCGTTTTAAGGCCAAAGATTTAATAATACCTGACACAATCGATCTACCCGGTGGGTCAGCCAAAGATTTGTGGTTTTTGGAGGAAATAAAAACAGGAAGTTTTTTGGCTTGTCCGAAAATAAAAATCTAATTCCTTAGTATTGATAACACCCATTTGATGATGTTCACTGAGTAAATGATTTCAACTTGTGCATATTTCTTGTGTTCCTGAAATTAACAAAGCAAACAATTTTCAGACCAATGACCTTTTTCTGAATCGAGCGTTTACTAGCATGTGAGAGTCTGGACATTAATATTAATCTGGACATTTAATTTGGTTGACTTCTAATGGACATTGTGTTTGTAGATTTAGAATCGCAATGGGAAAAAAATACCATACTGTAAGAATTAAAAATAAAGTAACATTATACATATAAATATACATAACGGGTTTCTTTATAGATGATAGGGACAATATATTCAAGATACTACTATTTTATTGACCCTTTTTAGTTATTACGTGGAAAATGACGATCCATTCGCTATTATTTGTTGCTATAGATGTAGTGTTAAGGACAGGAGGTCTGTTGATTTGTTTGCAGTTGCACTTATAGCATTTCTCAATGATAACTTGCAGAGAAGCAGTTTTTTCTCCCCCTTTAGAAGTAATGAGAAATTTTGTTTAAACAAAAAAGACACATACTGAAGTGAAAATTATGTGTTTCTTCACACCTGAAAATTGCTAGTTATGGCAAAATTGCAGAGAACTCTGCAGGATGTGAAGCCGTACCAATGAGAGCAATCTTTTATACGGTCATACCCTGTAATAAACCACTTTGTAATTTGTGATTCATTAACATAAAATAGAGTAGGAAAAGCTGTTTTTGTGTTTTTTTGGATCAGTGGAAATGGTGTTTGTCTTGTACAGAATACTATGCTGAGCTGCATTCCTCTGCATACTGGGGATGAAAACAATCCCTATCAGATGAATACTGTCTTTTGATGACATAATTTCTAGTGCAAAATGTAGCACTTATGCGACGTTCAGGATATGACAGTGAAGAAGTGGCTTAGTGGGAAAACTTGTTTTGGTATCTGGAAACTCTGTTTGTTTGATGCTTGTGACATTGGATACCTTGTTTCAGCCTATAGTGTGCGGGGCAGGAGTGGACAGGCCACCAACAAGTCATGTTTTAAGGATATCCCTGCTTCAGCACAGGTGGCTCAATTAGTAGCTCAGTTCACGAGTCAATGACTGAGCCACTGATTTAGCCACCTATGCTGAAGCAGGAAGATCCTTAAAACCTGACCTGTTGGTGGCCCTGGAGGACTGGACTTGCCCTACCTTGGTTTAGTGGCATCTCTCTCCTTATATGTGTATGGTGTACTTTCATGGAAATGCTAGAATATTATAATTATTGGGCTAATTGTTTTATACAGGATATAGTTTCTGTAGGTGCCACATTCTATATATTTGTTTCCCTTTGTTCTTGCATATCCTGATACTTTTCTTGCTATTATAGATGGGGGAGAGCCGGGACAAGTGTCCCGGGCCTGTTGGCTGTGGGGGGCTCGGGCAGCCGGTGCTGAAGCCGGGCTCAACGTCTGCATCCAGCTGCTGAGCCTCTGGTTGCTGACGCCTGGCCCCAGCTTCTGGCTCCTTCCAGCTGCTGCCTGCTGTTCCCATGCTATCCTCTCTGTCCCACCGGTGTGCGCCGGAAGCTGGGCCTGACTTCCGGGTGCACACAGCTTCGCTCCCGGCGGGAGTGAGCGGACAGTGTGGGAACAGGAGGCAGTAATAGCTGGGGAGAGCCAGGAGCTAGGGCCAAGCGGTGGTGACCAGAGTCCAGGCCGCTGGTTGTTGCCACGGCCTCAGCTCTCTCCAGCTGCTGCCTCTTCCAACGCCGGCCTGCCTCTCCCGCTGGTGCGCGCCAGAAGCTGGGTGCACCCGAACGTCAGGCCCAGCTTTTTGTGCGCACTTGTAGGAGAGCGAGGCACGCCCGGCATGGGAAGAGGTGGCAGCAGCTGGGGAGAGCGTGGGCCCGGTGGCGGCAACCAGAGGTAAGTGTATTTGTGGAGGTATTGTATTTTGTGTGTGTGTGTGTGTGTGTGTGTGTGTGTGTGTGTGTGTGGGGGGGGGGGGTTATTTAGGGAGACAGGGGTAATTAAGTGATAGCAGAGGGGTTGGAGAGTGAGAGGAGGGGGTGCGAGAGGTCTCTCCTGCTGAAATTTCTCTCCTGATTTCCTATGAAATTCAGTATTACTTACAAAATTCTCCTTCTCACTTTTAAGGCTTTACACTCTCGTGCCCCTCTTTACATCTCAGCCCTAATTTCTCGCTATACACCTGTCGGACTCTTGTGTTCTGCTAGAAGATGTCTTCTGTCTATCCCTTTTGTATCTGGAATGCCGTTCCCCTCAATAGCCGACTAGCACCCTTTCTTAAAACACACCTCTTTAACAAAGCGCATGGGTAGCTCTGCTGGCTGTTAGTATACACCTCATATGCACTGACCGTGGTCCCTTGCAGACGCACTTACCAGAACACCCTCTTTCTGGCTCTTGTAATCTCTTCGGGCAGGGACTTCTTTTCCTACAGTTTTATGTCTGAAGCCCTTATTCCCATTGTGTTTTAATATTATGTCATGTGTATTGTAAAGCGCTATGTACCGGGATTGCGCTATATTAATAAAGATATGCATATGCATATATACACAAAAAAATAACCCTAACCTACTCTCCTCCCCCACCCCACTGTGACTAATCCAATATACAGTACTTGTAGCAAGTATTTGTCCCTGCTGCAGCTTATGCTCTTTGATTTTGTGCTCACAAGAGTGAGAGAAAATCACATGGAGTAATGGATGCAGGAGGCAGGGAGAGGGGCAGTGGGGGCAGGGAGAGGGGCAGTGGGTGCAGCGGACAGGCGATGGGTGCAAGGAGGTAGGGGGAGGAGCAATGAGAGAGAGAGTGCAGGAGGGAGAGGGAAGTGCAGTGAGTGCATATTCTTCCTCGGTATGCGAACTATTACCACCATGGGAGCCTCTGCACTGACTGGCTGCTGCCCATCATGTCCTTTCACTCATAGGATTCTGGGACTTGTGGTCCTACTGCCTTGAGTAGTTCTAGCAATTGATCAGAAGCCCCTGCATGAGTGGAAGGGGATCAGGAGCAAAGGAGGGCAGAGGCAGCATCTGTGCTACTGGATGCTTGAGCACAGGATACCTGCAAATGCCGGTTCCTGTATAAGGGCACTAGTAGTACCGGCCCAAAAAAGTCTCTGCCTTTCAACCGTACGAACTATTCCTAGATTTAGCTGCTCTGACACCTATATGGCCTTGCCCCCGCTGCCTTCTACAGCGTCCGCCCGAGCCCTCCCCTCAATGGCCCCGGGCCCGCTGCGAGGGGGGGGGCGTAGCGCTCGGGCGAGAGCTGCTCCTGCTCTCAATAGAATTGAGAGCAGGACTCGCGTTGAGCGATTAGGCACGCCCCCCGGCGGTTCAGCCAATGAGGGCGAACCTGCCGGGTGACGTCATGGCCGCGGCCCCGTGACTCCCTCGCCACGCCCCTCCCCCCCGGTCTCTCTTCCTGCAGTGAGCTGCAGACCGGGGAATCGGCTGAACGCGCCGCCAATATCGCGGGCGTGCGTTACAGCGGCGTGACCGGGGCCTTAGCCTTAGGCTGCAATCCCAGTCAGCACTGTAGCACGCGCGCCCGGCGGGGGGCTTCACCGCGATCTGCGGTCCTGGGAGAGAGGGAGAGATTGCGACGGGAGGGGGCGTGGCGGGAGTTTTACAGGGGCGTGGTCATGACCTCACGCGGCTGGTTCACCCTCATTGGCTGAACTGCCGGCGGGGGTGTGGCCACGCCTCCGTCGCAAACTGTAAGTTCAATTTCTCTGTCTCACTGAAAACCTATCGCGCACCGCTGGGGAAATTTGCGTGACAAGGTAATAACTGGGACCCGCCGAGGCGTGCGCTGTAGAAGGTACTGGGGCCACGGCCTAGGCCGGAACAAAAATACAGCCCTCTATGGGGCTGGCTCCAGTCACTACCTGCGTGCACCTGCAGAAAGCACGATGCGCGACCACCTTTCCCAAAGACAAGATTTTTGTCTTTTGGCGCGGCGGCCGAGCGATGGCCACATCACTGCGTCGGTTCGGCCAATGAGGACAAACCAGCTGCGTGACGTAATGGCTGCTCCCCCGTCACGTCAATATAGTGCAAGGACTTAATAAGTCTATGCACATTGCTGCATGCATTCCAGCACTATATTACATTTTTTTTTATTTAAATGAGGCAATTTATTTACAGTGCCTAATATAAATACTAATTAAATAATTGTCAATCGTCCAACTTCTTAATACATACCAAGTCTGTTTATCCTTTAAAAAATAAAATGTATATTTTTCATTCAGTTTTACAATTTAAAGCAACAAAACTTTGACTAAAGTACCCAGTTCTATCTCGCAGTTCTTCCTAGTTAATACGAGCCATGGCTGATAGACACTGTATGCATTGGCTTATCTACGTTTGGGATATTCTAGTCAAGACTCTTTCATTTTGTTTTTAGCAGCATAGACTTTATCAGTATGAGCTGCGCAGGACAACCATCGTGTGTATTGTGAAGGAGAAGCTGCAGTATTGCAGTGACATAAAAGCGCTAAAAACTCTTTTAATGCTATATGCTGTATTGTAAGAGTTGAAACGCTGCAATGATGTGAAGCGGGTACAATGTGAATTAATTAGCTGTTTAATCTCGGGAGACTGATTCCCACATGTTTTGCTTGTTCTAATTAATGAGTTTATTTCACACCTTGGAGTATACTCTGGTGCAGTAGCAAGCTTGCTCGTTAAAGCACCTTCAAGTTAATGACTTTTGCATAGTGATAACGGTGATCACACTTGAGTGAGCAGCAATGCATTTCTCCATAGTGTTGGTGTCCTTTACAATAGAAGTGGCTCAGCTGTAATACGGGATTTTTGTAGACACAACGTTTTATTGTTCTCACAGCCAACACTGCTTTAAAGCAGAAATCCCAGCATTATTTGCTATTTTATGTTATTTGAACGATGAGTTCCCCCTGTAGCAGACTGCATCTGTTCGACATTGGGGATCCCACAAGTTTGAGGACGATTGGCTGTCAGCGGATAAGTTAGTCGAAGTGACCTGTGTCATTACCTACATTGTGTCATTGACTCGGTTCCATGAAGCAGCCCAGTGGCCATTTTGGAAGAGAGCAGGTATTTTTTGAGGTTCATTTTCTCCGAAACCAGGGAGTCTCCTGGTAGAATATCATTAGAGTCCTGCACAAACAAAAACGTGGGTTTCAATTATACAAAAAGGAGGACATAATGTCAGCACTGCAGAATATATTGAAAACTAAAATATGCAAGTTTATACAGTATATAAATTGCTAACACAGGTTCGCATCTAAGGCGAGAGATGCCACTTAAGCAGGGTAGGGCAAGCCCAGTCCTCAAGGGCCACCAAAAGGTCAGGTTGTAAGGATATCCCGGCTTCAGCACAGGTGACTAAGCCACTGATTGAGCCACCTGTGCTGAAGCAGGGATATCCTTAAAACCTGAGCTGTTGGAGGCCCTTGAGGACTGGAGTGGCCCACCTCTGCACTAAACGATATTGTTGGAGCACTCATACCTTGATGCTGCATTCTCAGGTCTTGTAAGTCTTTGCCAAGTTACAGGGTATCTGTCTCAAAATAGGAGGACCGTGGTCTTGAATATTAGTCTGCTAGAAACTATTTGAGAGGGCAGAAAGACAATGATGATGGACATGACTGTATACATCTGTAAAACTTTTTTTGTTTTGTTTAGTATTTTCATTTATATTTAACATAAATTACGAAGCAAACCTCTTCCTTTGATAATCTGAACAATACACGATTGTTTTACAGCATTTACATACCGTGTGTAGTTTAGTAACAACCTCGACTTCGATGAACATTACTGTATGTTTTGTATCCTTGGAATACACTATCAAGATATTCAAATCCTTATGCTTTTGTTCTAAGGCAGGGGAGCGCAAACTTTTGAAGCTGCGCCCCCCTGTCTTCCCTTCCCCGGCTCTCGTGCCCCCCAACCTTGTATTCGCGTCAAATGACGCTGCGGGGCGTGTGACGTGACGTAACATGGCGACGCGTCACACAGCCGGCTGAATCCCGGTATGTGGAGTGTTGCAGGGGCCTCTCGCGATCCCCCAGCATTTAATTAAATGCCTGGGGGAAGAGCGCGGGGCCTCTACAACCGCCCGCGCCCCCCCTGAAAAATCTGCCCCCCCAGTTTGCACACCCCTGTTTTAAGGCAACAACACAAATGCTGTTTGGGTTTAGTATTGGTGGCTTTTTCTTTTTTGTTCATGTCAACAAGAACAGTAATTAGCATCGGTCATAGGATCAGTTTTGTCTGCCATGCAAAGAATCCATTTAATGTGGAACTGTTGGTTCTTTCAACTTATTGTGCCACTATAATATATATGGATATGTATACACGAGTGAAGCAATGGCATAAAACAGTGTCGTAGTAAAAGTGCCTTTTGAAAAAGTGACTGTTGGGTTGTAAACTGATCCGGTAGATTTCGTAATATGTTTAAACAGGAATGTTTCAACTTTCCGCTTGTTATTAATCTGGTACATGTTCCAAATTGTTGGTCTCAAATTTTTACTGGATGGGTTTTTATTAAAACTGTCAAAGTATTCCCCTTTTGCAAAAATGAACTTCACTTATTTCACCATTTTTGAAACCACTTGTGAGCACATTCACATCTGTCAGGTCCACAAACCTGCCGCTCCCTTATCTCTTATTATGTACGAGCATTCTGTGTGTCACCTTATTGCTTCTTATCCAGTTTGACATGAATCTCTATATGCTTATGCCTGCCGTATTACACATTTATTTTGGCAGAAAAATCAAGGAGGAGCTACACCCAGAATAGAAAATCAGTACAACTTGAACAAGGAGTCAGTAAAACTTCCATATGTTTTATTTAAAAAAAAAATTGGTTTTCACTTGTTTAAATGAGTCACTTAATTGCACTTGTTACTGATTTCTCTGTCATTGTAATATAATATAGACACTATTTTCCGATCCAGTGGAAATGTTTAATGTGGTCCCTTGTGAGTCGTCTCTTCTCCTTTCTCTGTTTGTTGTAAATTATAACTCCTTTTGTAAGCCTATAAAATCAGTTTTTCTTCCCCATCCCCGTTTCATTTCTGTGTCCAAAACTCTGAAAAAACGTCAATTTAAAACAAATGTAAAAAAATACAAGTTATTGTTTTCCCTCAGTCATGACAAACGTATACAGAAATTATGAATCATATGTATCTGGTTGTTAAAAATTATTTGAAAAGGGCAACTAAGAGTTTTAGGGTCTTGTGAAAACTGGCCAATATATTTAATTTAAATGATCAATACGGCGATCTGTGCGCTTTCTTCAGGTACACGAGTACTTTTTATAATACACGAAATAAAGTATACTATACACAAAGGTTTATTACTCGCTGGGGTGTGTGGTTGTGATGTGTAAGAATTTATCTCAATAAACCATAAGACGCTAGCACATAGAAACATGATGGTGCGCTTATTATAGTGTTCTCAGCAAATAAATAGTAGTATTATGAATTACTTTTCTGTTAACTACAGTGATAGGTACTATTGAAAGTATACTTTATGGTCTTTTACTGCCGAATACTGGAAGTCCTACTTGCATGCCTAAATATCGGGCCCTGGGAGTAGAAGGATTATGTAAGCAAGCACGATACATGTATAAAGAAGCTTCAAATATTATAGAGTCACCTGGTTTTATTAGAACACTATTTCGTTTCTAGACATTTGTTGCATTCAACTGAAGGAATGGGCCAGTCTGGTTTTAATCCCGGTGTCGGCTCTGTGTGACCTTGGGCAAATCACTGTATCTTTCTGTGCCACAGGCATGAAAAAATAGATTGTAAGCTCTACGGGGCAGGGACTTATGCCTTCAAAATTCAGTGTACAGCGCTATACAATAATAAAATGATAATTATTCAACACTCTCATGCCAGTCAGTAAACGGCTTTGAATTTGGGTCACCATTGGGGAATATATGTCTTGGGAAAAAGTGATATAAGACGAGCGCAAATAGTTACTTGAATACCAATGAAGTGAATATGTGCACCAAATCAGATGAATCAAACAATCTGTGCTGTATGTTCAAAGTGAATGAATACAACCCTGTCTGAAAGATACTGCTCTAAGAACGTGATGTTTCCAAACATCTGCTTATAGAGCCAGAGGAACCAGAGCAAAAGCTCTCGGGGTACATTAAACAGATAAAGATATATAGTGCAATATGTATATACAGAGAGATAGCACCAAGCAGTGGGGAGAGGGAAAATGGGAACCAAGCCCACTCACATGGTACAAGATTCAATCCGGTGCTTTGTGGATATAATCCAAAACGAAATAGATAAAGCTGGAATACGCCAATGCTTCCAAGTGTTCGACCTGTCAGACCAGGCGCTCCATAGAAAACACAGGAGCGGAAACAAACAGAGTACAATATTGTTTTATATAAGTAAGATGAACTGGTGGAAATGCACTCGCACGTTCCACAAAGGTAAATCGCATTGAGACCACACAGGGTCAGAAACAAATAGCAGCAGAGAGACTCGCAAATCTGAGACGCCTGACCTCCGATCCTCCAGCTGGCTCATGTAGCCGCACTTCCAGATTGCGACGTCACGAATGAAGGCGGTGAAGATTACAACCAGGCGTCCTCTGTGCCAGAGACTCTGATGATCACCCTACGTGTTTCACTCGGGCTGGAGCTTCCTCAGGAGTATTATTGTAGGAGAGTGCCGTGTCCTTCATATATAGTCCCAACAGGTGATGACACGGTGCTAATAGTTAATAATTAACGAATGCAACAATGCATGTAATATTACATCTAACCACACATCGCACAATCTAGAACAAATAATAAAAATAAATGTTTCTACAAGAGAGAAAATAGGCGTTCGCAACATAAATTATAATACGTATATCAGTCTCGTACATGCTAGGTTATTAAATGGAACTTAGTTGTTTTCAAGATGGAACTTAAAGTTCCTTAAATTAATGTAGAGATGAATTTAACAAAAAAAGCACCAATATGGTATGTTCAATATTAGGAATCGTAGCAGAATACAGGCATACCCCGGTTTAAGTACACTCACTTTAAGTACACTCGCGAGTAAGGACATATCGCCCAAAAGGCAAACGGCAGCTCGCGCATGTGCCTGTCAGCATGTCCTGAACAGCAATACCGACTCCCTACCTGTACCGAAGCTGTGCGCAAGCAGGGAGACTATAGAGCCTGTTACAAATGCTGTATTTCCATCTGTTATGCACGTATATGACGATTGCAGTACAGTACATGCATCGATAAGTGGAAAAAAAGGTAGTGCTTCACTTTAACTACATTTTCACTTTACATACATGCTCTGGACCCATTGCATACGTTAATGCGGGGTATGCCTGTATCTCAGTTGGCACTAATTACTATAAATTATAAGAAACATCTAAAAGGCTGAAATTAAATGTAATTAGGAATGAAAATTAAATAAGTATACTCGTCTCCACATATGATCCATAAAAGGCCTAAATAATAAACAGCACTATAAAATGTACAAAGAGGCCATATACTATCACTGTTATCTGTGAGGGTACATCTAACCATCCTCATATATGAAACTATACTATAAATACACATGGGACAGAACATTTCACAAATTAGTTAAACTTTTGGGAAAAAAAACTTTCAAAAATGGAGGCACTAAATTTAAGAAATTAAAAATAAAATCTAAGTTAAGAGAATTTAAATCAATATTTTTATTTTAGCATTTTTCCTGTATTTATAGGTAATAAACATACTGCACTGTGAGTGTTGCTATGTTGTGCCCCCTCATTGTTCTAAATGAACATTTTACGCATTGCAAGGCCTGAGGAATCCATACACATCAGCGCAGACTAAACACTGCTACTGGTTGTGCGCATTCTGGACCTGTGTTTGCTTTAATGCTTTGAATGTACTAAGCAGCTTTCTGCCATAAGGCGGCTTCCTACGTCTTACAGCCCTTTCAAGTGAAAGGGTGCCTTGTGGCAGAGAAGACTGCTTAGTGAATACGGGCCATTGCCTCTCATGGCTTTTTGGATGTTTTGCAAATGTGATGTTTAATGCAAGAAAGTAGCTCAGTTGACAGGTGGCTCGACCTTCATTTACATACCAACATACAGTACCACCCTCTAGCAATCACAGCTCAGATAGACTCTGTGCCTGTGGCACATTGCAGAAGGATGAGTTATTTGTGTGACTAATACCCTAAGGGAGGGAAATTCTAACAGCTCCCAAATATCTTTCTGTACTTTACATTTTTCTCTAGATCAGACAGATGTTTTAGGTGCAAAGCTGTTTAATAAATAAACTGGCTAAAAGAGCAAGAATATTGGCAGTACTACCAAGTCAAGGGGCCAGTGAGCTGTCTTTTCTATAGGCTATTCACATTGCCTTTGCCCTCTCTTGCTATTGTCAGATTACGTAGCAACAGTCTGCATTTGTCTGAAGCATTCCTGAAAGGAAGCCCAGAATATTAATGGTACAGCTCAGTGCAGGGGCGTGCTGGGTGCATTTTGACTTGTTCAGGTGTGTGTAGGTGTGTTCAGGTGTGTGTGTGTGTGTGACACACACATACGGATGTACACACAAACACACGGAGACACGGACGGACACATACACACGGGCCGGCGGACGAGGGCGCGCATGGATGGGGGCACGGAAGTACAAGTGATGGGTTCCTATAGTTACATAATACCATTGCTATGTCACTACTTTTGATACATCTGGCTTTGATTTAACAACTAAACCATAATCTGTTCCTCGTGTTAAAAATAAAATATTGCATTTAATTAGGTCACTTTATGCAAGTGAACCCAACAAACCCATTGCTATTCAATTCTAACGCTTTCAAATAAAATATAATACATAATCCGGGAAGGAAAAATCCCCGGCGTCTAAATTATCCCCTCTGCGCCTAGTCGGTGCGCAGTGATGACTGACCTAATTGAGAGAGGGGGGAGCAAGAATGACAGGGAACAAAAATGACAGAGGGGAAAAGTGACGGCGAGAGGGGGGAAAGAGATTGACGGAGAGGGGGAGAGAGAAACATAATCTGAACGTGTGTTTGTGGGTGGGTGTGTGTGGTGGGGGAAAAGGGGTGTGGGCGCCGAAGTTGGAGGTTCACCCACGGCGCTAAATACCTCGCCCCACCCTTACCCTTCTTACGGGCCTCAGATAGGTGACTTGTGCAGGAACACAATAGGTCTTGAATTACTTCCCCCCGTCCCCAAGTCAGAGGACAGAACCATATCCAGCTGGTAACTGCTTTGTCTGTGTTACCTAAAGGAGTTTATTTGGCTTTCCTTTGGATACATTATATGAGCTGTTAAATAGGACTGAAATACCATGCACATCTGCCTTACTCGTGAACACTTTTATGTGGGAACAGCTATGTAACGGTGTAACCCGTTTCATTCAGTTGGTTTAATTAAAAGATAAACAGACTTAAGTGATACTAAGAAGTAAGACAGAAAATCTTCAGTTTCCAGAAGCCAATTTTATGTAGTGCATGTAAATATTTGCAAAGTAAACATTTACTGTGTATATAGAAGGTACTGTTCCTGCTATGGGCAATGGAAAATCATTCGAAGGGATAAATCTTGCAAGATGGTTATTTTTTTTGTCATTGGCTGTAAAACTTGTTATAGCCTGCTCCTAGAATTTAACCCTTCCATTGCACAATCACCTGTAATATTGATATGTATGATGCAGGTTTAGCACAGAAAACATGGAACATTGCTGCAAAGAACAGACATTAAGAGAATTCTTATTTGTTAACTGTATGGTTTGTTTTAATCTTCATGTGTATTTTGCATTAATATAAAGTAGGCAGGGCAGTCTTTCTAACTGCTTCAATAAATTTAAATCGAAGTTGTGTGGTGGACAAGTTGATTTTTATATAAGTAAATGTTGAACAGTTTTCGCTCTCCCTAAATAAATACATGTATATGTGAAAGTATTTTCTTCTGCAGCTGTAGGGTGGTTGCACGCCTTTCTATGTATGAGCAGATTGTAGGAGAATAGTAGTGGATAAGAATATACCGTTTCCACATCCATAGCAGCGACACTTCCAAACCAGGTGTTAAGGTCCGTTTGTATTTCTGTTGAGTGACAGACAGTGGACCAACTCACAGACCTTTTGCACCACTCTCTATTATGTATTTATTTATAAAAATGTTTTACCCGGAAGTAATACATTGAGAGTTACTTCTCGTTTTCAAGTATGTCCTGGGCACAGAGTTATGATGAAAAAGACATGGTTACATTAAGTGAACAGGGTTATACATTATGTATAAAGACATTGCATGAACAGTTTAACATATTTGATATTTTAGGCGTATGACAGTTACAGACCAGATTTAAAATGTAAGATTAGCTTTAGTTTTGAAAGAATTTAGACTGGTGGCAGCTGTGAGAGTCTCCGGTAGATTGTACCAGTTTTGAGATGTATGGTAAGAGAAAGAGAACCTTGGGACCATGAACAGTCCACATTGGAGTCAGATCTCAGGTGATAAGTGCTGCATGTGGTTGGGGTGAGGAGCTTGTTCAGGTAGGTGGGTAGCTTGCCCAGAAAGTATTTGAAGGCATGACCGGAAAAATGAACTTTGCGCCTAGACTCAAGTTATGGTCAAACTAGTTCTTTGAGCATTTCACAATGATGTGTGTTGTAGTTACATGAGAGGGCAAAGCAGCATATTGAATTGTAGATGGTGTCTCGTTTGCTAAGGTGGGTTTGGGATGCTGTGCCATACACTATGTCTCCAAAGTCTATACTTGGCATTAGCATTTGCTGTACGATGCACTTTCTGACCAGCAGACTTAGTGAGGATGTGTTCCTATAAAGTACACCTAGTTTGGCATAGGTTTTGGATGTTGTGGTATCAATGTGCAATCCAAATGTTAAATGTGAGTCAAACCGTATGCCCAAATATTAGAAACTAGTAACAGGGGCTAGGATTTATTTATTTTATTTATAAAAATGTTTTACCAGGAAGTAATACATTGAGAGTTACCTCTCGTTTTCAAGTATGTCCTGGGCACAGAGTTATAACAATACATGGTTACAGTAAAAGAACAGAGGTTATACAGTCAATTCACAGGCATTTCATGGACAGATAAAGTTGGAAAATTGGGTACAAGGGATAAAGGGGCTGGTGAGTTTCAGATTGAATTAACATCACCAAACATCAGCAAACGACTCACACCCTTTAGCTGTCCTTCGGCTTCGCCAAAGGCTGTCTGCCTTTGGGGCAATGCAGATGTACACTGGGGGTGGTTGATTTTCAATGCAGCTGTGAACACAAACTTCTTTGTGTCCTCTTTGCTCGTTAACATTCTAGTGGGTGGGGTTGACGTTCCACAAAGTACAAGTAAATGTTAACCCTTAGCACGCTGGTCCTGTGCAGAGGGGAGCAGCTGTTGGGGAGCCCCATCAGGCTGTCTGCCTTTGGGGAGACGCAGATGTAGGATGGTATTAGAGCAGGTTCTAATCTGACGCTCTGCTATTGGTAGCTTTAGAGATTTACACCAACAAGTGATATTAGGCGGCCCTTTCACACAGCTTACAAGTGATTATTAAATTATTAATAAATCAAATCAAGTCATTCGTGAATGAGTCTCGGCTCACGTCACTTCCGGTTATCACTGGAGGAACAGCTCTAGGCGCACTGAGGAAGCAGCACTTAGCTGTGAAACACATTGACATTGTTTTGATTGAAAGGAGAGAGGACAGAGGCTGACAAATGGATCACAGTGCGCCTAGAGCTGTTCCCCCAGCGCTAACCGGAAGTGACCATCTAGGCCGGAAGTGACACGAGCCGAGACCAGTGGTGACGTCAGATGCCTGGGAAGCCCACAAGGGTAGCTGCAGGAGAGAGAACCTAATATCAAACTAAGGACTGCAGCCGGAATAGAGTCTGGAGCCCTGGAACTTTGCACCAGCGATACAAGCCCTGAATCCTCCTCCCTTTTCATGCATAATAAACATGTACAAAGTGTGAGTACTTGAAGTACATATTTTAATACTAAAGTGTTATTTTTGATTAGCACTATATGATGTCTCCTTTATCTCTTTTACCCTTAAGGACTATTTACACTCATCCTCACAAGAAGAAGCTGATAAGCCACAGTTGGAGAAGGGTATATATTCATGTACTTCTTGTAAGTGGGCTAACATATGAGCCAAGACTTCACTCATACCCCTCCTTTGTCATAACAGTGTGCACTATATTTTCTTTTTCATTTTTTGTGTGATCCTGCTCCTTCTGGATTTTTGTGGAGTAGCTTTAGAAATGTAGCCATGGTCCCAAATACCATTGTTACAGTCTTGTCCGTGTTCAAAAACAGTTTGTTTTGGGAAAACAAATTTGGAAGTCTCAAAAAATCAGGTTGAAGTACGTGTTCAAGGTCAGAGAGTTTAGTGCTGTGTGCATAGAGGATTGTATAATCTCCGCAGACATGAAGTTTACAAGCTGTACAAAGATAATGGATGAAGAATGAGAAAAGTAGGGACCTCAGAACAGAATTTCCCCAGAATTGCTACTTAAAGAAGGGGCTGTCATAAGTGCCAATCTTTCTCAATTAGCAGATGTGAACAAATACATAGATATTAGAAATACAAATATTATTACTTTTTAATCTGATTTGCACAAGTATTAATTGTGCTGGTAATCTGTTAATATTTGCTGCATTGGTTTTCATAGGAGCATGTCCTCAGATTAAAGGGGAGATTTCCCTGAAGCACTGAACATTTACAATTGGGAATCATTCTGTGTACATCAGGTTTGTCTTGATGCGTTTTATGTTTTGTAAAATAATATAGAATTGTTTTTTGCCATAAGATTTATCAAGAATACCAAGATGTCTCCATTTAGAAGAAGAGGACTACTTGGCAAGTAACTGTCTTTGAAGTGAGAGAATCTTTTGGAAATTCTAGTCCTACTTCCAATTCCCTTTGGTTCAGGAAATGAATAGATTATAAGCATGGGCTCATGTATGTAAATTCTATGTATGATATCACACATACATTGTCAGGAAGAAAAATCTGCCATAATCACATCACTATTTTCCTTAATAGTAGAACACTGTACCTCTGCTTACACTTCATCAATTTGGGTACAGGCTATGTGCAGTAATTTATGGATATGCAGAAATTCATGTGGTATTAGATAGTGTTGTTTTCTATGTACAGCTCAACCCCCTTATAATGCTACTAGCTTTTGTGCCCAGGGAATGTAATATTGAATACATGTCCCCGCCCCCCCTCCCCCCTGCTGCTGACACATCTCCCCGGCCCCCCTCATTCCCCCACCCCCCCTGCTGATGGATGTAGTGCGGGGTGAGATTTGTCTGTGTCAGTGTGTTTATATGTGTGTGTCTGTCTGTGTGTGTTTCTCCCCCTGCTGCCGGAACATGTCCCTGCCCTCCCTCCCCCCCCTGCTGGCGAAACAACATCTCCCTGCGCTGCTTTGGCATGTCCCCTCGCTGCCGGCACACCTCCCTGCTCCCCCCCCCATTGGTACATCTCCCGCCTGCTGCCGGCACATGTTCCCCCGCCCTGATGGTACATCTCTTCCCAACCTGCTGGCACATCTGTCCCCCCCCCCCCCTCGCAGGCACATCTCCCCCCCCCCCCCCCTTGCTGGCACATCTCCCCCGCACATCTCGCCCCACACACAGCCCCGATCCAGGCAAGGACACGCCCCCTCCCTTAGTAGCCACGCCCTGCCCCCCGCTCCTGCTCTAACATTTTTGCTGGACAGCCGAGGGAAACTTAGAATGTCCATAATTTGGGAGGTGAGTCACATTGGAAGCTCAAAATAGTTCCATTGACATACAAATCCGCAGCAGAATGTCCAGTGAAAGTTTCGTTGTGCTACGTGGTGCAGTTTCTGAGATTTTGATGCTTCGGACATACAAAGAAACAAACAAACAAACAGAATCCAATTTAGAATTATAGTATAGATGCTTGGGGTCCGAAGAATCACATCGCGTTATAAGCGGATCGCATTAGAAATAATGTACAATTGTATGCATTGTACAATAAAGTATTTAAGACACCAATAATCGTGTTGTAAAGTATTCATAAATACGAAAATTGGGAGCCACGCTTTGTAACGGATCGCATTATAATGGGGTTGAGCTGTATATTCTTTTAGAATATGGTGATCGTTATTTATATAATATGCTGGCTCATCACTATTGAAATGAAAATTATGATCTGTTCCTATAGTTGCGCTCTCTGCAGGGGCTTTGTCTCGATTTTCTCATCCCTGTAGAGGCATCCTGTTTTTTAGTACTTGGAGAATACCATTCTAAATGCACATTTTTATGTCATAGGTTTATATAAATCAGTGTTCGTTTTTTCCAGAGTATCATAATAAGTATTTGTATTATTATATTTAGTCAATGTATGATAAATGGATATGCCCTTATGCAAACTTATTTATGAAGTTTACCTGCAAACGTTTAATCACAGGTAGATTCTACCATTTGGCTGATTTTTTTAAGGAGCTTACTTGCAAACAATAATATATATTTTTTACTTTTACACATTATTGGTAGCTTTCAAATTGTGCCTTCAGTTTTGTACCGGACACATTTAAATGTTGTGTTTATCTTTACAACTACTGAAGCCCCCCCCCCACATGGTCACAAAATTCTTTCCTGTACCAGTGTATTTTCCTTTTCTCATCTTAAACCCTCTTACGGTGAAACCCTCCAATAGTTATTCTGTTTTGAAGAAATACGATGTGAATATTTTCTCCTCAGCCTCTTAAAGATGATCTCCTTTGTGATTTTTTATAAAATTGATTAATAAAACCACAATCTGAAACGTTGACATGTTTTCTGCATTCTTTCCTTAACTAGCGATGCGGTCTTAACCAGCACTTAAAAAAAGCAGCATGGCTTTTATACAGTATTCTGCAATGTCAGTCAATGAGATTTATGTACTTTGGGCCTTTTTTTTTTTTTTTTTTCAAAGCTTCCTCCTTTTTTCCTTCCCATAATTGTGATGACCTAATCTTGGGAGGCGGAGGAAAGGATCAATTAATTGGCAAGCAGAATTTTACCTTTTTCACTAAAAAGACCATTTTCAAAGAAATCAAAAAGTAAAATGTTTGCTTTAAAGCAGCAAAAAATTTTTTTGGGAGGGCTCCACCACCATGATTTTATAGATTAGACACTTTCACATCACTACGTTTGAGTGGGTTTTTAACTTTCTCTTATAATTAAGGGTATTCTGCTATTGAAGGTTTTTTTCCCGGTTTTTTTCCCCTTTTAGTTTCTTCATTGATCTGGAGGAGAAATAGGGAGTCCTATGAAAAAGCTGTATTCTCCAGGACACAATTGACAGAAACTAACCTGTATTTGGAAGGGCTCTATTGCCCCTATAGAACTTACTTCTGGACCATACATTACTACAGTTGTTTTCAACCTCCCCCCCCCCCTCTCTCTGGGCACCCTTAATCACTGTGCTCTGTTGCAGAGGCACCCCCATAGCAGGACAGTCAGTCACAGAAAACACAGGACCGAGACGGACACCGTCACAGGAGGCACATATAAAAGGATAGAACAAATCTATACACACACAAGTGATATACAGGCAACCTAGCTCTGCATCCTCCCACACCAATTTCCGTTCTGACCTCATCTCAATTTCTTTCTCACATTCCTCACTCTCAGCCTCCAGCCTCTTCTTGCTACTCTTGCCACCTGCGTTTCATTGACCTTCAGATCATGGAATCCTGCCTAAAATATACGTTTTCTTTACTACCCTCCCCCAACAGCCACTGACCCAAACAGCTTTGTCACAATTTACAGCACAGTCCTGACCTCACTTGACCAGTATGCTCTTCCTGTACACAGGCACTCATGGCACTCCAACCCACAACCCTGGTTAAACACACAAACCACAAACAAGCTTTCTGCTCTCTTGCACTTGTTCCACTGAACGCCTCTGGAGGAAGTTGCACACTCTTGCTGATTTCCTTCACTACAATTTAATTCTGTCCTGCTTTAACTTTGTACTTTTTCTTGCCAAATAGGGTTACTTCACCTCTTATAAACGGCCATAAATCCAACGCGCCCACCTCTTCTGTGTCTTTGACACCCTTCTTCGAACCTCGTGCCACATCATGTTCCATTCCTTCCCTTATAAGTCTATTGGCTGATTATTTCAAGTGAAAGGTGGACACTATCTGCAAATAAATCCCCTCTGTCATTTCCACACCTTTTCCTAATCCTTGTCCTATCTGCCTTTGAGTTGTTGTCTCCAGTTACAGAGGAAGAAGTATCTCTCCTGCTGTTCTCCTCAACCTCCCCCACATGCAGCCTTGTCTCCATTCCCTCCCATCTCTTGAAACCTCTTGCTTCTGCCATGATCCCCATCCTCACTAACAACTTTGTTATCTTTGTTCTGGCCATTTTCCATTAAGCAAGCTATTTTTCGACCTATTCTTAAGAATAACACCCTACCTCCCCTTCTAACTATCGCCCTATCGCCCTTTCTCCCTCTTGCCTTTTGTTTCTAAACTTATGGAATGAATTGCTTCCTTACATATACTTCTCAACTCCCTTAACTTTCTTGACCCTGTTCAATTAGGCATCCGCACAGCATACTCAACAGAAACAGCACTCGCCAAGTTACCTAATGACCTCCAAATTGCCAATTCCCCTTCTTATTCTTGACCTCTCCTCAGTTTTTGATGATGTTAACCACCCTCTTCTAAACATTCTTCATTCTCTCGGCTTCTGTGGCACTGCCCTCTCCTGGTTTTCCTCCTACCTCTCTCACCGGTCCTTAAGTGTCTCTTATGCCAACTCCTTCTCAACCTCTGGAACTCTGTAGGGGTATCTCAAGGCTCAATTTTAGCCCCCTTACTTGTCTCTATATATTCCCTCTTGCTGGGTGACCTCATTTGACTCCTTTGGATTCACCTATTCTCTCTATGCTGGAGGTGCATGACTATATTTATGTACACCTGACTTTACACCTGCAGTCCAGTAAAAAAATACTGAGTGCTTATCGGCAATCTCGGCCTGGATGGCCCATTGTTGCCTCAAGCTTAACATGGCTAAGACAGAGCTTCTCATATTTTCTCCCAAACCAGATTTCATTGCCCTCTTCAACATTACAGTCAATAACACTACTATACACCCAGTCTCGCAAGCACACTGCTCAGGGGTTACATTCAACTCCTCCCCACATATAAACGCCATTACTAAATCTTTGTTTCTTCCTTCGCAACATTGCTAAGATACGCCCCTTCCTATGTTCCACTACTTCTGAAACACTAATACATTCCCTTGTTCTTTCCTTTATTGAGTACTATAACATTTTATCTGACCACCCTGCCTTACATCTACGTCCTTTCAATCCATTAAAAATACAGCTGCCCCAATAATCTCCTGCTGTTCTATGTGCGACCTCCTGAACTCGCTCTGCTGGCTTTCTAGTAATTTCCGTAGAAATTACAAAAATCTCCTTTCTTTTAAGGCTCTACACACTGCCCCTCCTTATATCTGAACTCTGATCTCTTGCTACACTTCTACTTGTCTCTTAGGTTGCGGCCAGGGTGCGCTCACACTGGCCGCGATGAAACATATGGCAGCAATGTGTGTGGCCAGCGTGAGCGAGCGCCTGCGCATGCTCGGCACTTAGCTGCTTGCCGAAGCAAGCAAATTTGAATTTGCCTCTCGCTGGCGCGTAACGTGAGCGGTTCGCCCAATGAGGGTGAACCAGCTCTTTGACGTCATGGCCGCCCCCCCCCGCCCCCCCTGCGCGCACCTAGCGTGCACCTAAATCTCCCGACCGAGCAGGGAGAGTGACGTCACCGCGCACGAGCGCCAGCGCGCTTGCTCCCTGCCAGGCTGCAGCCTAAAGCCGCGGCCAGGGTGGCGCTGAGCGGACGGGTGCGCTCACGCTGGCCGCTATGAAACACATTGAGGCAATGTGTGTGGCCAGCGTGAGCGAGTGCCTGCGCCTGCTTGGCACTTAGCTGCTTGCAGAGCAAGAACATTTGAATTTGTCGTCCGCAAGCGCGTCACGTGAGCAGTTCGCCCAATGAGGGTGAACCAGCTCCATGGCGCCATGGCCGCGCCCCCCCGCGTGCGCACCTAGCCGGCCACCAACCTGCCGCCCGAGCAGGGAGCGTGACATCACCGCGCATGAGCGCCATCGCGCTCGCTCCCTGCCTGGTCGCAGCCTAAGGCGCAAATCAAGGTTGTCTCATTTTCGCAGCTTTTACCTCTACATCCCTCTCCCATCTTAAACCTTTTCCACTAATCTCTCCCTAGCTCTTCCATTCAATATTTGTCAGGCACCTTCACTTTCCATATTCAATGCCCTACAAAAAATTCACCTCTTAAAAGAAGCATTTCATTACATGTTCCTCGCCTCTGACGCAAACTCCAAATGCACTTTACCTCCTCTGATTGCACTTCTAATAATCCACTTTTACTACTACTGTTTGTAAGCCTCCCAATATACCACTTGGATTATAAACACTTTGGGTCAGGGTCTTCTTAGGTTTATGGTTTGTTTTGGTCTTGACATTTGGTATACACAATGATAAAGAAGCATTTAAAACATGCCTGTCTGCTTCACAGAGATAAATCTTGCTTAAGTCACTTTGGCAGGCATGTCATTGTTTAGCTGCGGTAATGCCAATGATTGACCATTGTGACATTTTGTACGACAGGGGGAACTTTTCTTTATGCTGCACAGATTTCTAGCATAGCCTGCAAAAAATAATTTTTGCATTGTTACATTAAGTGCTAGTTACAGTACATTGGGGATAGCATTAATGTGGGTTAGATATGTAGAATACCTAAAAGGATGTAGCACTTACTGTATTGTTAAAAATTATTTTATTGTGTCTAAATTATACAGCACCAGTGCATTTACCAGTGATAGGTTACACATTTATCTTGTATTTAACACCCGTTGGTCCAAAATTAATTAAGATGGCCATGTGACCGGACTCCTTTTTTCCATTCTCATTCTTTAGAGTGCCTGATGTTGTACTTATTTATTTATTTATAAAATATTTTACCAGGAAGTAATACATTGAGAGTTACA